>NC_141037.1:7722500-7802500 GCF_052040795.2 Danio rerio
TACAAAACATACACACACACACACACACACAAACAGAAACACACTTACAAACACACACGCAGAAACACAAACACATACACACAGAAACACACACCCTCAAAGAAACACACACTCAAAAAAAAAAACACACACACACACACACACACACTCACAGACACACACGTACAATACACACACACAAACACCCTCACAAACACACACACATAGAAACACAATCACAGAAACACACACACAAACATACACACTCACACAGAAACACACACACACACTCAAAGAAACACACAGAAACACATACATAACACACACACACAAACACACTCACAAACACTCACACAAACACACACACACTCAAAGAAACACTCACAGACACACACACACACAAAAAACACGTACAAAACACACAGAAACACACTCACAAACACACACACAGACACACACACACATACACACACACACACACACACACACACAGAGACACAGACACACACACACACACTAAACACCTGTGTTCTGAAAACAACCCATAGATAGTTTATTGATTTTAATCACAATGTTGTCAGTGCAACTGTTACAGACCAAGTTGAAGACATGCCACAAATAAAACACACAAACTCATATTACACAAGTCAATGACTGCTTAAATTTGGCTTTTACCGTAGTAGGTACAAATATTTACAGGGCAAAGATACACACTATTCATTTTGGCCAGTTGCATTTTACAAAGATGTGCCTTTTCTCTGCCACTGAAGGGGATTGACGGAAGAACGCAAAAATGTGGAGGATAAACTAAACAAAGCGGGGACTTCCAGGGTTAAAAATGTAGAGTAGAAATAGTGTTTTACAATACAAACGCAGTGTATTAAGAGTAAACATGTACCAAACCCATTTCAGGTTTTTATTTCCGTCGTCGTAATAACAGGGGAAGCAGATTCATTGCTAAACGCACTTAAAAATGTATTATATTGCCCTTTTTAGTAGTATTATTACTGAAAACTAATTCACAGGCAACCATTCATGCATGTGACGACGATGTAGTGCAAAGTAAACACAAAAACTGCGATGTAAACAAAATAAATACATAAATAAATACGTTGGTCCTCATCAAGGTTATAATAGTTTTGGATTTTTCATTAGTTTTAGATTTTATTTTGTTTTGACGTCTTATTTTCAAATTCAGTTCATTTTATTTAGTTTTTAAAGGGTAGAGTTACTAGCTTTATAAGGGTCTATAGTTTGAAATTGCTTAGGTTTAGTTCAGTTTTTTTGTAAATAAAAGGATATTTGTTAGGTGCAAGATTTAAAATCATCAAAATAAATATTGTTTAATAAAAACTCAACCAAAGATAGGCTACGTTTTGTTTTGGTTTTTTGACACGAGAACACTACCATCTACCCATCCTCAAATTCAAATACAACAGCCCACAAGATAGCAGCCCTAAGTACATCATGTGTGCAAGGCTGCTTCTGAGGTTAGATACACAGTAGTGATGGGAAGTTCAGATCTTTAATGGATCTTTTGTAACAATCTTCCCATGTGTCAAGAGTTCACACTCAGATAATACTTGACTATTTCAGCAGGTTTGGCATGCTGTCCCGGGAGAGAACCCTGAGCTCAAAGATAGATGAGCCCAAGGCTCCCGCCTGGTCAATAAGCATTAGGAGGGATACGAGATCAGGTAGTTCTCGATAACTTCCCATGAGTAGACCACTAATTGCGCCAGTTGTACGTAGTAGGTGGAGGAAACCCGAGTACCAGAGGAAAACCCAGGCGAACACGAGGAGAACATGCAAACTCCGCACAGAGAGTGTCGACTGGCTCAGCTAATGTTTGGGCCAACGACAATTTTAAATTTAGAATCATCCGATTGGCTAATTAGTGATTAGTGATAGGGATCATCTGTAGTCAATCTTATCACGTGCTCCTATCGAAATTAGTTTGTGAAACTTCACTTGGACTTAACATACAGTTGAAGTCAGAATTATTAGCCCCCCTTTGAATTAATTAATTATTATTATTATTATTATTATTATTATTATTATTTATTATTTATTTGAAATATTTCCCAAATAATGTTTAATGGAAATCTGATAATATTTTTTCTTCTATAGAAAGTCGTATTTGTTTTATTTCGGCTAGAATGAAATCAGTTTTACATTTTTTTAAACACCATTTTAAGGTCAAAGTTTATTGCCTCTTTAGGCAAGTTTTTTTCGATAGTCTACAGAACAAACCATTGTTATACACTAACTTGCCTAATTACCCTAACCTGCCTAGTTAACCTAATTAACCTAGTTAAGCCTTTAAATGTCACTTTAAGCTGTATAGAAGTGTCTTGAAAAATATCTAGTCAAATATTAATTACTTTCATCATGGCAAAGATAAAATAAATCAGTTTTTAGAAATGATTTATTAAAACTATTACGTTTACAAATGTTTTGAAGAAATCTTCTCACCTGATAATTCTGACTTCAACTGTATCAAAAATATATAGTCAGCAATTATAATTTCAATCAGTTACAACATCACCATGATCTGAAAAGTTTCTTACAGTAAAGTTTTGCAACCCAACTGAATCATGATTCACTTATTTAAATTCCACTACAATTTTCTGCTATGAAATAAACTTACGTTTCGCAAGATCCTCTTATTTAAGCCCTCGGTTTACCTGCGATGCAGTTTAGTTCAGTAACAGCAGGCTGTCATGTACTGCTTGTGTTCGATTCACCCTCGGCTGAATCACGTATGCGCAGTATTATCAGTTCACCGCTTCTCAAATCTGAGCTCAGTGCGCTGTTCTAATAACTGAATAACTCAGTATATATTGGTTTATTTCGAGTCAGAGGGGAAAAGTAGTGTGTGAATATGTGCTTAACATTACCTGAGACGCGAATCGTTTCAAATGATTCTGTTTGTTGAATTAGTTTAACTGGTTCAGCAAGAAGATCCGGTTAAAATTAATGATTTGCGATCACTAATACGGAAATAAAACCCATTATAGGCACAAACGTGTTAAATTAATATTTTTAAGTGTCTGCTAGAGTCGTATTTAAGTTGTCACTGTGCTGCTGTCACGTCCAGCCGTTGTTTTTGTCACGGGACAATAGCGAGGATGACTAGAGGAGGACCGGCTTGATCTTGCCAACGGCATAAGGATTACAGACTCTGAGGTGCCGTACAGGTCAAACACCTGTCATAAAACTGGCAGTGCAAAGCAAATAGATTTACTTCTATGAGGCTTACAGTATGTATTAAATACATGTACAAAGACAAAAACGACGTTTTGCTATAATTTTTGTTGAAATGTTTTTCAATTGAAGTTTTCGTTTTTTCATTTGTTTTCGTTAACTATAATAACCTTGCTCCTCGTGTTTGTGCAAAAAAGAAATAGTGAATCCAACAAAGACGAAGGCGGAAACCGAAAGCATTTACAACACACAGTTTTTAAGAGGAAACATGCACCCGAGGGAGGACATCTAAAGGGACGGATGAGCAACGAATGTCAATCTCACACATTAGTATTGTTATCGATACTATCATTTATATAAGGCCTCCCTTGTATTATTCGTCAAGGTTGCCGAAATGAAGTTTTTTTTTGTACACTTAGGACATGCATGCAAATAACTTTTACATTTATATTCTCAAGTACAAGCACGTTTGGAAGGAGGGCTGCATAAACCTCAGGGCCCTCCTTTCTTTTAATTTCAGAGTATTGAAGTTCAACAGACTGATTTTTCATCGTTACATTTAAGTGTGACGTGTTTGGGTGTCCAAAACTCAGAATACGGCAGTGTGTGTGTGTGTGTTCGCGAGTATTGCGGCTAGAAATGAAATACAGCAGA
This sequence comes from Danio rerio, assembly GCF_052040795.2. Taxonomy (NCBI): domain Eukaryota; kingdom Metazoa; phylum Chordata; class Actinopteri; order Cypriniformes; family Danionidae; genus Danio; species Danio rerio. The sequence continues at coordinate 7,726,341 of NC_141037.1, forward strand.
GCACTTCACTGACGATGGATGCGTGAAAAAACAACCAGACTGGTTTTAATTTATACGTCGTCTCGCGTTGTTTTTAATGCATGTCGCAAATTAAACGGATATACTCTAAACTCTTTTAGCGTTTAACATTCTCATGCATACTAGTTGTCGGATCACAAGAATAAAAGTTCGTTTAAAAGTAGTCCAGTGACTCTGGGTGGAAAATGAGCGTGGATCAGTCCGGGTCATGCTAGCATGCGCGTCCTCACTTCTGCATGTCGCACTGCAACAGCAGGACGATGGACGGGTCGCTCTTGGCCGCCTCTTTGAACTCGTCTAGTGTGATCTGGTCGTCGTTGTTTTTATCCATCTTGCTGAAGATCCGGTCCACTCTCTGCTCGGGTGTCAGACCATCCTCGTTCATCTTCATCATGATCACCGTGCCCACCATCTTATATATCGCCTTTCGCACAAACAGGAGAAAACATTTACATTTAATGACACCATCACACTATAAAAAAGTGATTATTTATTTCACTTGTAAACCTATTGCTTTTAAAATGATTAGTTGACTTTACGTGAAAAGAGTAAGTAAATATGTTCCTTTTAAAAGAATTTGTTTGTTTACTTAAAATAAGTGAGTAAACATGTTGCTTTTAAAGCGATTAGTTGACTTAACTCTAAAATAAGTGAGTAAACCTGTTGCTTTTTAAGCAATTAGTTGACTTTACTTAAAATAAGTGAGTAAACTCGTTGCTTTTAAAGCGAATAGTTGACTTTACTCTGAAACAAGTGAGTAAACATGTTGCTTTTAAAGCGAATAGATGACTTTATTTTAAATAAGTGAGTAAACCTGTTGCTTTTAAAGCGAATAGATGACTTTATTTTAAATAAGTGAGTAAACCTGTTGCTTTTAAAGCGAATAGTTTACTTTATTTCAAATAAGTGAGTAAGCCTGTTACTTTTAGAGCGAATACACTGAAAAAAGTGTTGCATGGAGAACTGTTGCAAACAATTTATTTGTGTTGAATTTAAACAATCAAATTAAATTGAATAATGTTCAACTTAATTAGTTTATTTAAATTTAACACAATTAAATTGTTTACAACCACTTAACGTAAAAAAATTAAGTAAATCCAAGGAATCATCTTTGAATTATTTTTTTCAGTGTAGTTGACTTTACTTGAAATAACTGAGTAAACCGGTTACTTTTAAAGCGATTAGTTGACTTTACTTGAAATAAGTGAGTAAACCTGTTGCTTTTAAAGCGATTAGTTGACTTTACTTGAAATAAGTGAGTAAACCTGTTACTTTTATAGCGAATAGTTGACTTTACTTGAAATAAGTTAGTAAACATGTTGCTTTTTAAGCAATTAGTTGACTTTACTTAAAATAAGTGAGTAAACTCGTTGCTTTTAAAGCGAATAGTTGACTTTACTTGAAATAAGTGAGTAAACCTGTTGCTTTTAAAGCGAATAGTTGACTTTACTTGAAATAAGTGAGTAAACCTGTTGCTTTTAAAGCGATTAGTTGACTTTATTTTCCATAAGTGAGTAAACTTGTTGCTTTTATAGCGAATAGTTGACTTTATTTTCCATAAGTGAGTAAAACTGTTGCTTTTAAAGTGAATATTTGACTTTACTTGAAATAACTAAGTAAACAGGTTGCTTTTAAAGCGATTAGTTGACTTTACTGAAAATAAGTGAGTAATCTTGTTGCTTTTAAATGAGTAAACCTGTAGTAATTTGGAACTGTAGCTTAATTTTTATAATTATTAAGATACTTTACTTGCACATGATTTACTTAAAACTTGTAAGATAACGGGTTCTCTCATTTTTTAAGGAAAGTCAAGTAATCTTTTTAAAAGCTACAGGTTTACTCACTTATTTTAAGTAAAGTCAACTAATCGCTGTTCACTGTGCAAAAGGCGTGTAGATTGCTTAAAATATGCTTCTATCATAGAATTCAGGAATTAATACTTGATTACTCAATACTTCAATCTAATGGCTATTCTTAACTACAGTATTTAATGTTTTGGAGAATTGTTTGCAAATTTGTGTGGATTTGTGTAACAAATAAAATCATCTGTGATTTTTGCAATTAGTGCTTTCCATAAATAAATAATTTTTTAAATAAATCTGCTTAAACTGTAAAGGTGATAAGTATTTAGTCATGAGAATTATTTGAAATGATCGTATGGGGAGTTTTCTTAAATCTGTTGTAATCTGAAGATTTTTTGGATTTATTTGTTATTTTATTTCATGTTTATTGATCAAATATCAAAACAATGGGACTCTGTAAGCCTCATAAATAAGATTTTAAAATAAAATTAACCACTTTTTTGTTTTTAATATTGAAGAACTCAATATTATTTGATCATACAAATAAGTGTATTCAGTTTATTGTTATATTGTTTTTATTATATTACTTTTATTAAATAAAAGCAATAACTGGCAATGAATTTCCAGCTTTGTAACTCATTCTGATCTTTATTTCTTTGCTTAATTCTTAAGACTCAAATATAAAAATCCTGTTACAATGTCTTACATTTGAGCTGCAAATATAGCAAACCTCATACAAAAAATAATTATATGTTTACAACTTTTTTAAAAGAATGAGGACTATTTTTTTTTAATTGTTACTCACTAACTGAAAATAAAAGCACTAAATAAAGATGCATTCACTTTATTACACTGTAAACCCCAACAGTCAACTTTATCAAAGGAAACTAAGTGTATTTAACTCAAAATTGACTGAAAGTTAATTCTACTCATATGGAAAGAGTTTTGGACTCAGCGTTGAAAGTAATGAGTTAATTAAGTACCTCATACTTCAACTTGGATGGAGTAAGTTTACAGCACTCATATAGATTAGTTTAACTCAAATGGTTTGTAGCAATCAGTTTCCTTAAACGGTTTGAGTTCTCTTAACCTATTGGGTTTTGCCGTACTCTGTTGGTTTGACCTAATTTAATGGTTTTACTCTGCTCAAATTGCTTCGTTTACTTAAATGGATTAAGTTCACAGTACTCATTAGGATTACTTTTAGAACTTAAATGATTTGTTGCAATCGGTTTACTCAAATAGCTTAAGTTGCCTTAACATATTGGGTTTTACAGTGTACAACAGTGTATTTGCAAACCTTACATAAAATTAATTGATCTCCTTCACTATTAAAGCATTAGATCATATTGTATTGTTTATGTTCTTAGATAACTCTAAATTAACTCTTAATTGGAAATAAAAGTACTCATTAAGGAAGAATCTGCAGCTTTGTTTCCCAGGCTGCCATGGTTTATGTGTTTATTAATGTATATATCATAAGTCAAAATTTAAGTTATGTCCTAAATTAGAGTTTAGTAAAATAAAGAAGCTTCATCTTTTTTTTATTTATTTTTATTATAAATACTATGAGATGAAAACAAATTTAGTGGAAATAAATGCACTAATTAGTGACATTTAGATTTGTAATATACAGTTGAAGTCAGAATTATTAGCCCCCTTTTGATTTTTTTGTTTTTTTGTTTTTAAATATTTCCAAAATGATGTTTAACAGAGCAAGAAAATTCTCACAGTATGTCTGATAACATTTTTTCTTCTAGCAAAAGTCTTATTTGATTTATTTTGGCAAGAATAAAAGCAGTTTTTAATTTTTGAAACACCATTTTAAGGTTAAAACTATTAGCCCCTTTAAGCTAATTCTTTTTTCGACTGTCTTCAGAACAAAACATTGTTATACAATAACTTGGTAACTTAATTACCCTAACCTGCCTAGTTAACCTAATTAACCTAGTTAAGCCTTTAAACGTCACTTTAAGCTGTATAAAAGTGTCTTGAAAAATATCTAGTCAAATATTATTTACTGTCATCATGGCAAAGATAAAATAAATCAGTTATTACAAATGATTTATTAAACTATTGTGTTTAGAAATGTGTTGAAAAAAAATCTTCTCTCCGTTAAACAGAAATTGGGAAAAAACTAAACAGGGGGGTGAATAATTCTGACTTTAACTGTATATGTGTTACATTAGACTGTATTAGAGATGTTCATACAAAGAGTTTTCCTAAAGGTATCATAAATAAAAGCACAAATATGTATAAAAAGAGCCTCTAATTGACTGTTGGCAGCACAAATCCTCATATAGAATAAATAGAAAATCCATCAGCTCATGCATTATTTAGTTTGCCCTCCTGCTGCTCTGGTTCTGCACCCTATTTGTGGAAAGTGCTTGTTTAAAGGGCTGCAGATGAGTGTGTTTGTGCACCTCTATGATCTCCAGCATCTCCACTCGAGTGATCTTGCCGTCTCCGTCCAGGTCATACATGTTAAAAGCCCAGTTGAGCTTCTGTTCAAAGCTTCCCCGTGACGTGATGGACAGGGCGCAGATGAACTCTCTGAAGTCAATCGTGCCGTCGCTGTTCTTGTCAAAGGTCCTGAATGCGTGCTGAGCGAACTTGGATGCGTCGCCGTAGGGGAAAAACTGCATGAAACAAAAGAGATTTCAATTGGCTGAGTCATTTGCCAATGCCTCAGTCTTTCACCAAGGTTTCAAAGTACATATGAAATCGAAATTGATTTTGTTAGCTCACATTGTTAGTTTTGTGGTGAACAATTCATCTGTGCATGTCATTAGGAAATAAATAGTTTGACCTTATAATTTAAAATTAAAACCTGAAAATGCGCTTCCTGTCTACAGTTCTCTGATTGTGTCTGCCCCCCGTCCCCCAACCCCCCAAACAACAAACAGAAATGGTGAGGAGTCGTCGTCCCCATCTTTCTGATTGAAATGCCTACTTTAGTACCTTCAGTCAGCTCTCAGTAGAAAGAAATAAGCCACACCCACTGTTTTCTCATTTAATATTTTGTTACTCCAGGAACACAATATAGAAAAAGAACATGGTTGCAGCTTTCAGTTATGCAGTTTATAGTAAAGCAATCTGGAATGCTTAACTATATTAAATGCTGACTTGTTTTGAACCTAATTGGACTAGTGCAGTTTTTGGGTTGCATTTTTAAGTTATATTTTTAATGCAACCATTTGGTTGGTACACTATAAAAAGTTATTTGGTGCTTAAAAGTGATTAAGCAATTATTTGACTTGACTTAAAAATATTGAGTAAACTTGTTGTATTTAAAGCGATTAGTTGAATTTACTTTAAGTGAGTTAACCAGTTGCTTTTAAAGGAATTAGTTGACTTTATTGTGAGTTAGCCATTTGCTTTTAAAATTATTAGTTAAATTTAGTTTTAATCCTTTGTTTTGGAAGTGATTAGTTGACTTTGAAAGCAATGGGTTTACTCACTTTTTACGTAAAGCGATTAGTTGACTTTACGTAAAAAGTTAGTAAGCCCATTGCTTTTAAAGCGATTAGTTGAGTTAAAGTGAGTAAACCCTTTACTTTTAAAGTGATTAGTTTACTATTTAAACTGAGTAAACTCTTTGTTTCGGAAGCAATTAGTTGACTTTATGTTAAAAAAAGTGACTAAACCTATTGCTTTTAAAGCGATTAGTTGAGTTGAAGTGAGTAAACCTGTTGCTTTAAAATTGATTTGTTGAGTTAAATAGAGTAAACCCGTTGATATTAAAGCGATTAGTTGACTTTACTTAAAGTAAACCTATTGCTTGTAAAGAGATTAGTTATGTTAAAGTGAGCAAACCCATTGCTTTTAAAGCGATTAGTTGAGTAAAAGTGAGTAAACCCGTTGCTTTTAAAGCGATTAGTTGACTTTACTTAATGTGAATAAACCCGTTGCTTTTAAAGTGAAAAGTAGACTTAAATGTAAACCATTTTCTTTTAAAGTGATTAATTGACTTTAGTTTCTGTTCCTAAACTGATTGAACCCTTTGTTTTAGAAGAGTTGTCTTTATGTAAAAAGAGAGTAAACTGATTAGTTGACTTTAAAAGCAAAGGGTTTACTCACTTTTTAAAGTAAACGAATCACTTGACTTTAGTGTGAGGAATTCACTTTAAATAAAAGGCAACTTGAATTCTAAAAACTCTTGTTACATTAATAATTTGTGTGTGAATCATGGAAAACTCATTATTTTCTGAGTTAAAGTTGACATTTTGTAGGGGAAAACCCTTCTTGTTTTAATTCTTCTAAACCCCTTTTTATTCTTGACCCATATATAAAATAAATGCATTTGTTTTGTTCTGACTGCTTAGAATCATTCTTTTAACAAATCACTGAAATGCTAAGAACAGCCTAGCAACTGCACAGCAACTCCCTAGCAACCACGAATTATGAAATATGAAATTATGCTTAGAGGATTATTGAAAATAACCATGTAAGCTCTGGAAACAAAATATAGTTGGATTAAAAAGGGTCAGCAAAAATGAGGAGAGCTTAAAAATAAAATGTTCATTCATTTATTGATTTTCCTTCAGCTTAGTCCGTTTATTCATCAGGGGTCGCCACAGAGGAATGAACTGCCAACTATTCAAGCATATGTTTTATGCTGCAGATACCCTTCCAGGTGCAACCCAGTACTGGAACACATTCATACACTCTCACATTCACACACACACTCATACACTATGGCCAGTTTATTCAATTCACCTATAGCGCATGTGTTTGGACTGTGGGGGAAATCAGAGCACTCAACACGGGAGAACATGCAGACTCCACACAAAAATGCCAACTGACTCAGTCGGGATTAGAACCAGCTACATTCTTGCTGTGAGGTGACAGTGCTAACCACTGAGCCACCGAGCCGCCTAACATACGGCAGTGAAGTTCACCTTCTAAAGCAGTCAAGCACAAACTATCATCAAAGCTGCAGTCTGTAAAATCATATTCATAGAACGACTGCGCCACAATGAGATTACAGGACCTGAGTGAAAGCACGCTGTTAGATGTACTTGTGGCCGTTGTTTGGTGCGCATTTATTCTTTAATGAATAGCTGTGGAATGAACCTGAAGCAAAAGAGCAGAACCTGCTGCGGTGCAAAATTCAGACATGAAAATCAATAATCGCTCACAAATCCCTGCTAAAGGAAAGCTTCACTCCAAAAATGAAAAACACAGCCATTAATTACATTCATGTCAGTTTAAAGCCATTTGTGGAGCACGAGAATAAAGGAGCGAGAGTGGATGTGTCTAACAAGCTCCAGAAAGGACAGAAATGTACTAAAAAAATGAGTTATACTATACATAAAATATATCAAAAGTCATCTACAGCCTCATGAGAGCTTACTGACTAAAATGCAGTCCATAATCACCAATAATCTTTGAGTGGTTGATAAATAAACCTGATTTCATTCATTTTCCTTCGGCTTAAAGCCTGGTTTATACTTCTGCGTCAAGTGATCGGTGTGACCCACATCGCATGCAACACTCATAGCTGTGCATTCATACTTCTGCGCGCTGTTTCTGTTGCTCTGCAATAACACTCCCGAAACGCTAGCTGGCGTTTATTTTCCTCTGTGTCGAGTTTCTTCACTGCTGTTTTTTCTGAACGCTTCCTTAATGTACAGATGATTCAAACTCGCTCATTTTGAGGCAGGAACAGGCGGACGTTAGGGCTGTGTATTGGCAAGGGCCTCACGATATGAAACATATAACGATACATAGGTCACGATACAATCTATTATTACAATTATTAATATAAATATTTATAATAAATAATTATATCACAATTATTAATAAAAATATTATAATAAATAATTATATCACAATTATTAATAAAAAATAATTATAATAAATAATTATATCACAATTATTAATAAAAAATAATTATAATAAATAATTATATCACAATTATTAATAAAAAATAATTAGAATAAATAATTATATCACAGTTATTAATAAAAAATTATTATAATAAATAATTATATCACAATTATTAATAAAAATAATTATAATAAATAATTATATCACAATTATTAATAAAAAATAATTATAATAAATAATTATATCACAATTATTAATATAAATATTAATATAAATATTTATAACCCCTGTAAGGTGACAGTGCTAACCACTGAGCCACCGTGTCACCCCATATATATATATATATATAAATTCTGTTTCATACATTTATACTATTTCATTTTTAGGGTTTAAATATTAGGGTTTCTTGTCATATTATGTCAAGAGTCATATTATACACAGAAATATTGTGACAATCCTAGGTTGCATAATTATTTTCAACTGTCCTCAGAATTTATTTTCATATTATTTTACATTTCCTTGCCATGGTGTTGCTACAGTTTTCTGGATGGATGCCAGATTTTCTTGTTTTTGTTTATTTTTATCTTTTTTTATTTTACAAGGCCCACTCTAAAATTAGGAAACAAACACTTCTTATCGATAGGATTTGTGAATTAATTCAGGTCTACAGTACTGACCACATTTTGAGGGGACGGATCATTAGCTATGTTTCCATTCACCTATTTTTATCTGCATTTTAGATATGCACATAAAATGGAAACAGCATGATGCACACAAGTTTTGAAAATGCACATAAAAAACCTATGCGCATAACTGAGTAGGATAAACTTTTGTTCGATAGGAAAAGATGCACATAAACTACGGTGGAAACACTTTTACTGAAAAAATTCCAGCATGTGTAAGAAAAAAGTCATGTGATTTTTGTTATAAGAGATCGTGTGATGATAAAAATGCGTGTGAATGGACAAACCAGCAGGCTGAGCACATTGTAAAACGTCTAAAATGTGGTTTTGGTCATTCTAAAACACCTTAACCATAGTGTTATTAGATTATTAATGACCTTCAGAACTGTCAAGAGCGTCTGTGCATTGCGTCCCATTCCTTTAAACGCCAACACTCATTCATTACATGTCAGCTTTTTTTCTTCTCAGGCACAGGGCATTAATTAAATAAAGAAAAGATTCACACAGCTTCTCCTACTGCAGCAAATTCTGTTTTTGCTTTTGATAAGTTTTTACTTTAGTGACTATTTTGTCCTCTTTGACTCGTTGGATGGAAACGCTGCTTTATTCGCACGTCTTTTATGTGATATTCCTGTTTTGCGTTTTGGATGAAAACAGTTAATCATTTAAATTCATCTTTCAAATCTGACTTTAAAATCGTCTGCAAAAGACAATAAATTAAACATATAATCCCAACAACAACAAAAAATCAATAACACTGCAGCCCATTTCATCTATATACAACAATCTCATGTGGCTATGGATGATAGAAAGTCATTAGTTTGCAATGTGATGCGAGTTAGTGAATGAGGACAGAATGTTCATTTTGGGTGAACTGTCTAATATTAGCTTTGAATAAATGCCAAAGTCCCTTTCAAGTAATGTCTAGTCACATGGTGGTCATATGCTGGCAGCTAGCTCTCTGCAACTCTCACACGGTCACCCACTGAAGCCTAGCAGGGCTGCACCTGGTCAGGAAAGCTAGGTTGCTGCCGGAATTGGTGTTAGTGAGACCAGCAGGTCCTAACGCCCCAGTATAGTGAAGGGGAATCTTTACTGCCCAGTGAGCGCCGTCTTTCCGATGAGACGTTAAACTGAGGTCCCGACTTTCTGTGGTTGTTAAAAATTTGGGTTAAAAGGTAGGGGTTTAATCTCTGCATCCTGGCCAAATTTGCCCACTGGCGTCTGTCCATCATGGCCTCCTAACCATCCCCATATCATAATTGGCTTCATCACTCTGTCTCCTCTCCACCTATCAGCTGGTGTGTGGTGTGCGGTCTGGCGCTACATGGCTGCTGTGGTGTCATCCAGGTGGATGCTGCACACAGGTGGTGGTTAAGGAGATTCCCCCTAATGTGTAAAGTGCTCTGAGTGTTCAGAGAAGCGCTATATAAATATGAGGAATTATTATTAATCAATATTATTATATATTTGCAACACCACCAGGCAGCTCATCCAAGACTCCCATCTAAATGATTATGGGAATCCTGAAATCAAAAACTGCTCACTTAACTCACAATTAATTTACATAAAGATAAAATCGGCAACAGAATCACAAGCAGCCCATCCTATTGCTTTTGTTGCTTAAATTTGCAGTATGCAGGATTGACACCTATTGGTTAAACTAGGTAATGCAGTCCACATTTAAAATACCTATTTTTTACCTGGCTCCAGACTAGAGGTTTTCAAAGGAGAAAAACTTACTGTAATATTGTTTTTTTCTTCTTCATATTAACAAATATGTTTATCATTCAGCATGTTTTTTTGAAAGTCATCCTATTATGTAGAGGTTAATATTAATTCCTGCCTGTGTTTTCTTTGAATTTATACCTTAATAAACCGACACAAAACATCTCTATCTACCTCTTTTGTCAAGTTTAATAATAATTTAGCTTTAATCCACAAAAGATCTCATAAGCAAAATAGGCTAACGTTACTCTGATGGGTTTATATTAGTGAGCTCACTCACTCTCTCCATTTAGGTAAATAAACATCCACTCACTGAGTTAAACAGATTAAACTAGGCATCTACTTCATTTGATAAATTAGCGTGTGTGTGTGTGTGTGTGTGTGTGTGTGTGTGAGCGATCCATGTCAGAGTGAAGCTCATTAGTATTCATGACCAATCCAAATATGGTCAATGAGGACCTTCTGATTCTAGGGGTGTATTATGGAGTAATAGATGAGCGTATAAAACCATTTCTGGAGATGTTTATTTACTTATTTAGGCATATACATACTATGTAGATATCAGACAACAAGTTTACTTATTGAACCAATGCAGTATATGGCACCTTTAAAGCTCTAAATACATGCTTTATTGAGCTACCACACAAAGATTGATAAGTATTGATAAGTAGTGTCAATAGTAACAAAAGGGTCTCGTTACAAAACCTTAAGCAAAAATAAACGATGACACTGGTGAGACATGATACAGTGCATCCAGAAAGTATTCATGGTACTACACCTTTTCCACATTTTTCAATGTTACAGCCTTTTTCCAAAATGGATTAAATTAACTTTTTTCCTCAAAGTTCTACAAACAATACCCCATAATGACAATGTGGAAAAATAGTTTTTTAAATTGTTAAAAATAAAATAAAAAGCAGAAAAATCACATGTACACAAGTATTCACAGCCTTTGCTCAATATTTTGTTGATGCACCTTTGGCAGCAATTACAGCCTCAAGTCTTTTTGAATATGATGCCACAAGCTTGGCACACCTGTCTTTGGGAATTTTTCCTCTTTGCAGCACCTCTCAAGCTCCATCAGGTGGGATGAGAAGCGACGGTGTACAGCCATATTCAGATCTCTCCAGAGATGTTCAATAGGATTCAGGTCTGGGCTCTGGCTGGACCACTCAAGGACATTCACCGAGTTGTTGTGTAGCCAATCCATTGATATTTTGATGGTGTGCTTTAGGTCAGTGGTTCTCAAACTGTGGTACGTGTACCACTAGTGGTACGCAGGATTCCTTCTAGTGGTACGCGGAGGAATGAAATATGTCATGTACATGCTACACACATTTCAAAATTTACCAAAAATGATGTATATAATATGCCATATATGAAATATAGCCTATATTTCTGAGGTAATCTGCCACGTTTTTTTTAACTGTGCAGAGTTGTAGCGGCTTTACTGGGCCAACTACGCTACTGTATTTCAATACTGCTCATTTTGGTGGTACTTGGAGAGACAATTTTTTTCTGAGGTGGTACTTGATGAAAAAAGTTTGAGAGCAACTGCTTTAGGTCATTGTCCTGCTGGAAGATGAACCGTCGCCTCAGTTTGAGGTCGAGAGCACTCTGAAGCAGGTTTTTATTCAGGATGTCTCTGTTCATTGCTGCATTCATCTTTCCCTCTATCCTGACTAGTCTTCCAGTTCCTGCTGCTGAAAAACATCCCTACAGCATGATGCTGCCACCACCATGCTTCACTGTAGGGGTGATATTATCCTGGTGATGAGCGGTGTCTGGTTTTCTCCAAATGTAAGGCCTGGCATTCACACCAAAGAGTTAAGTTTTAGTCTCATCAGAGCAGAGAATTTAGTTTCTTATGGTGTGAGAGTCCTTCAGATGCCTTTTGGCAAATTCCAGGCAGGGAGTGGCTTCAGTCTGGCCACTCTACCATACAGGCCTGAATGGTGGATTGCTGCACAGATGGTTGTCCTTCTGTAAGGTTCTCTTCTCTCCAAAAAAGAACGCTGGAGCTCAGACAGAGTGACCATTGGGGTATTGATCACCTCCCTGACTAAGCCCTTCTTCCCCGATCACTCAGCTTAGATGGCCGGCCAGCTCTAGGAAGAATCCTGATGGTTCCAAACATCTTCCAGATACGGATGATGGAGGCCGCTGTGCTAATTGGAACTTTCAGAGCAGTAGAAATTTTCTGTTACCTTCCCTAGCCTTGTGACTCGAGACAATCCTGTTTTGGAGGTCTACAGACAATTCCTTTGTCTTCATGCTTGGTTTGTGCTTTGTCATGCACTGTCAACCCTGGGACCTTATATAGACAGGTGTATGCCTTTTCAAATCACGTCCAATCAACTGAATTGACCACAGGTGAACTCCAATGAAGCTGCAGAAACATCTCAAGAATGAGCAGTGGAAACAGAATGTACCTGAGCTCAATTTAGAGTTTCTCGCCAAAGGCTGTGAATACTGATGTACATGTGATTTTCAGCTTTTTTTATTTTAAATAATTTCAAAACCTCTTTTTTCACATTGTAATTATGGGATATTGTATGTAGAATTTTGAGGAAACAAATTAATTTAATCCATTTTGTACTAAGGCTGTAACATAAAAAATGTGGAAAAAGTGAAGCGCTACAAATACTTTCCAGATGCACTGTATATCTCTACTGTTTGGTAAAAGGCTCTCACCTTCACATAGAGCTGCTGGAACTCCTCCAGGTTTAGTCGGCCGCTGGGACAGTCTTTCAGGAAACCCTTGTACCACTGCTTCAGCTCATGTTCGTTAAACTCTGTGTTCTTCACAAGATCCTCCATCACCTCAGGGGTCAGTTTGCTGTTCTGCTTTCCCATGATTACTGCATGAGGAAAGAGCGAGTACAGTATGGTTACAGAATGCTCGCAATGTTGGACTCTTTCAAGAGATCTGGGTGTAAAATTGGGGAATTGGTTTACTATACAGGCCAAGTTTAATCCCATACAAAATGACGTTGGGTATTTTGATTCTGTGATTCTTGTGATTGTGAGTGATTCTGTGGACCATACTTAAATTAAAGAACAGAGATCACGAATAATGCAGTTTATATTTATAAAACAAGCAGAGCCAATGATAACCAATAAACAGTAGGTAATCTACTGAAACACAGGTGCAAATTGGATAAGGAAAGGTTTTTTGGGCTGTTAAATGATGGTGAAATTACCAGTAAACCAACTGCAGCAAACTTAGTAATTGTAATTTCATGACTTTTATATTAATTAATTTTACATATGAAAAGGAAATTCCTACAAATAATAAAAATAACTGTTTCCCCTACTTTACAGCATTAATATTAGACACAGGTATATAGACACAGATATTTTCAACACAGGCTCATTGTGAATACGTTGCCCTGTACACATTTCTGGAAAGAGTGAATTATGTAGGCAGAGGTATGTCTTTAAAAGGAACGCTAGGGAGTGGTATGATGCTGCCAATGGCTTTGGTTCCTTTTTGTGCTACCAGCTGAATGATTACTGCTGTTAGCAGTTTGCCCAGTGGCTCGTCGCATACATCTGAGGGATTGAGACGCAGAGCGGGGGTCGAGTTTTCCGAGAAGTGGTTACAGAAAGCGGGTAAAACAAAAACAAGACATAAAAATAAAATAACAGGTCTGAAAACGTGGTAAAAATCAGGTGGCCGCAGGGTTTTTTTCTTTTTTTTGGATTGTTTATGAAAACACTATCGGTTGGGTTTAGGGAATAGGGTGGGTGGGGAGATCTATCGTCAGTCAGTCAGTCGACAGCAGCCTCTGGTGGATTTATGTGAGAACAGCAGGTACAAATGGCACTCGCAAGAGAATTTAGAGATCTGAAAAAGCGTACGCATCGACCTCTGGTGGATTTGCGAAAACTAAACTGCAAAAAAACGTAGCTTCTGGTAGCTCAGACCAGATTTCTTGCAGCACTGAAATAAATTTCATAATAAATTGCAGTAGCAGTCAGTAACTTTGGTGTAGTTTGAATGGCAGCAGGCTGTCTAACAAAAAACCACTCTCAAGTCCCGATGTTATTTTGGAACAGCATGTCTGTGATTTCCTTATTCTTATTGAACTCCGGTAAAGCCAGTGCTCACTACTTTTACACATGATGAACGCATGAACAGTGTTTTCTGCACATGCTTTTTATTCACACAGTCTGTGTATGCATCATCTGCATAACGGTCCTCAGAGCGGGCTTTACCATGGCAGAGCAAAGGGAAGATCCACTGTCCTTGAAGGACGTTCAGCTTGCATTAGAATAGCGATTCTCAACTGGTGGGCCGTGGCCCACTAGTTGGCCTTAGTGATCCAGCAGGTGGGCCGTGAGATAGTTTAAAATTAACTCTCAATATTATACTATAATTTTCGGATATCATTGTTAATATGCTATATTTAAATGATTGAAGTAATGGACTTTCTCCTGTTCTGTGATTGATTACTTCAAACTCTTACAGTCCAAAGACATGCGGTATAGATGAATTGGGTAAGCTAAAAAATGTGCTGGATAAGTTGGCAGTGCATTCCACTGTGGTGACCCCAGATTAACAAAGGGACTAAGATGAAAAGAAAATGAATTAATGAATTTAATAAATCTGCATAGCTGTCCAAATTAATGTCCTGCCAGTGTTTTATAATGGACGCGAGGCTCAGTGGTGTTTCTGCGATACTGTAAAATAAACTTAAATATGGGCTTCAGACACACTCTGGCGGAGCTGTTTACTGTTCCTGTCAGTGATCTCCCAATAATATCCTGCTGCAAACTCATCCGCCATCAGATCGACGCGTTTCAACAGATTTCGAGTATTTTACTGTATTTTTCATTCGTTTGTATATTTTTAAATAGTAGATATTTAAATAGTATCATTAAATATTTAAATATTAAATATAATATTAAAATCTTTTTTATAAAATCCTGTGAAAACAATAATAAAATAAAATAAGGCACAACAAATGTATATATTTTTGTTAATAAATGAATGTTTAAATGAGCATTTCATACAAACATTTAAGAGAAAATGTCAGACAGGTGGGCCTTCAAACATTGACCGCAGAAATAGGTGAGCCTCAAAGTGAAAAAGGTTTAGAACCCCTGCATTAGAAAATGGTCAGTTTACTGTCAGAAAACCCACATCAGTCTTTTTCATGCATCATAGATGCAAATGAAAAAAAAAAAAACATTGCGTGATGTGTTAATACCTCAAAGTTTTACCCTTTAGCAGTAGACTGGAACCTCAGGTTTAAAGCGGCACTCATGTCTCAAAGGGGAAAACAAATCTGACATTAAGCCTACAATCTTTGCACAGCTTACAGTTTTATCTGTTATCTCTCTCTTTTGGTAGTTCCCAATTTAATCATGAGATTTTGTAAACCAGATCTAAATTTAGCGAAAACGGTCAGGTAGAAAATTATTCTAAGCGGGCAGTGGGTGAACAAAGACTAAAAAATCAGTCCTGCACTGACCTCTACCTTCTACTATAAATTGTTAGTAAATCTGGCACTTAAAGGGACAGTTCACCCCAGATATTTTGAAAAATGTTAGTTCTTGGGACTTATTGACTTCAGTGGTTGAAAAAGAAATTACCATATGCAAGTGAAATTCATACAAATGCTTAAGCAATAATACAATTGACAGTTTAACCTCTTTTACAGTATTAATATTAGACTTTATTACAATTTTTTATGCTGAAAAAATGGGTTTGGGATTATAAGTTGTTAGTAAATCTTGCTCTTAAAGAGACAGTTCACCCAAAAATAAAAAATAACTATTCTTGTGGTTTTAAACCTTTATGAAATCCTTTCTGTTGATCACAAAAGAAGGCATTTCGAAGAATGTTGGTTGTTGGAACACAATGACTTCCCAAGTAGAAAAAGAAGTTACTATCAAGGTTTTATTATGCAGGGCGACACAATGGCTCAATAGTTAGCACTGTCGCCTCACAGCAAGAAGTTAGCTGGTTTGAGTCCCAGCTGGGTCAGCTAGCAATTCTGCGTGGAGCCTCCCCAAAAAAAAGCACTCATTTATTCTCCCTCGTGTGGTTTTAAACCTTTATGAGCTCCTTTCTGGTGAACATAAAAGAAGATATTTTGAAAAATATTAGTTCTTGGGACTTATTGACTTCAGTGGTTGAAAAAGAAATTACCATATGAAAGTGAAACTCATACAAATGCATAAGCAATAATACAATTGACAGTTTAACCTCTTTTACAGTATTAATATTAGACTTTATTACAATTTTTTTATGCTGAAAAAATGGGGTTATAAGTTGTTAGTAAATCTTGCTCTTAAATAGACAGTTCACCCAAAAATAAAAAATAACTATTCTTGTGGTTTTAAACCTTTATGAAATCCTTTCTGTTGATCACAAAAGAAGGCATTTTGAAGAATGTTGGTTGTTGGAACACAATGACTTCCCAAGTAGAAAAAGAAGTTACTATCAAGGTTTTATTATGCAGGGCGACACAATGGCTCAATAGTTAGCACTGTCGCCTCACAGCAAGAAGTTAGCTGGTTTGAGTCCCAGCTAGAACAGCTAGCAATTCTGCGTGGAGCTTGCATGTTCTCCATGTGTTGGCGTGGTTTTCCTCCAGGTGCTCCGGTTTCCCTCACAGTCTAAAGGAGATACTTTGAAGAATGTTGGTTGTCGTACCAGTGGCGTTGCAAGGGTCAAAAGGGATAAGCCCCTAAAACGAAGTTCTAATTCACCCCGCTAAAATAACCCCACTTTCAAAAGGTGATTTACTCTAAAGGTGATTATAAATGGTTTGATAATGCATAAAGGGTTTTTGAGTTGACAGTATTTTCACAATAAGCTTTGTTGACTTGTAACACCAAAAAGGAGTAAACATTGATAAATTAAGGTACTTCTCATTTACTAGTCTGTTGTCTGTAGTCATATCAAACCTCTTGAACCTCCTATCTCCTCCTGATTTACAGTTTCTGATTGTTTTTTGAAAGTGTGATTTTCTGCCTGTCTTTAAATCTGAAAATATGGTTATTTAAGAGTTTGTGAGTTGTTATCCAATGTGATTCAAAGCTACACACATGTTCATTTGGAGAGAGTGATCAACTGAGGTGTAGTGTTGTCAAGATACTGGAATTTCTAAATTCAATATCTTGCAAAATAATGATATTCAATAGGCTACTATTATTGATATAATAACAATTGTATCAAAAATAGTAAAAAAGATAAATAAATAAAGATCTATATGCTAGAACTATGTTTACTTCAAATGTCTTTAGAGAGAGGTTTTTTTCAGTTTTCCTCAAAATAGGTTGATGTGGGCATTGTCGCACTTTAAATGCATGTAATGCCCGTTTCATTCATACTTGAGCAGAAATTCCATATATGCCTCACAAAAGTAGCAGAACATTCCAGGAAATTCCTAAAATGGATGAAGGCATCCAGCTATTGCTGTAGTTGAATGAAAATACGATCTGAATAAACATAAAAAGCTTTAACTAATCATTTACACGACTGCGACAATAAATGGTTTATATGTGTTCTTCCAGCCATCTTAGGTATTTTCATAAGGAAGTCGATTTATAATTCGATGCTAACTGACATAGCATGTTACAGTAGAATATAGCTATAAAATACTATGCTAGATGCATGAACTCAAGGTGATTTAACTATTAGAGAAACAGATGTGACTGGCTATAATAAATAGATAAATATGTCTATATCTATATCATATCTAGAAAGCCAATACAATTGATGTTTTTCTGAATAATTCGCATGTATTTACATTTAAATAATGCACATTTTATTGATTACAGTTATTTTATTTAACCAAAACTACATTATATTTATATTGTGAAAACAAATATTAAGTTTCATCAGTAGTTAGAACTACTAAGTTTGGCGAAACAGTTGTATTATTACCTCATCAGCTTCAGCTCCTCAAAATAATGAATGAATGATGACAGTGCAGTGGCGGGATTTTTTATTACCACCATGTGACAACAGAGCCACTCCCACCTGCCAATAGAAACAGGTGAACAGCTGACTATTCAATTACCCGACACAAACGCTGTGTTTAGTGGAATGCGCAGGATGTATGTGGTAATTTTAAGTACTGATATGGATATGGATGGATAATAAAATAATTGTTATACAACCTATTTTTATTTAAGTGCAACATATTCCAAAAGATCAAGGGCTTTTGACTATACATCAGGGGCTTAAGCCCCCAAAGCCCTGCCCTCGGAACCACACTGTGTTGGAACACACTGACTTCCATAGCAGGAAAAGAAAATTACCATAGGGGTTTTATCATGTATTCTTTAAAGTAAGTGCAATAAATAATAACAGTATTTTAATTTTTGGGTGAACTGTCCCCATAACTGTTTAAAAAAATCTTTAATTGTGATTATTTTCTCAAGCTTTAACAAAACATTTTGTACAATCAAGATTGTAATTGTACCAACTACCCCCCCCCCCATTTTGAACATTGCCGCCCAAATTAGTTAGCAAACAAATAAAATTACAATACAATTACAGCTGGAATAGATAAAAATATAGCAAAATGGAAAATATTATTAATAATAATAATAATAAATAAACAAAATAAAATAATAGTAAAATAAAAAAATCCATAAATATTTTTATAAAATTAAAAATAAACGTTAAAATAATTCAAATAAATAATTACCCACCGTACATGACAATACAAATCAATATTCTGATACATTTATAATGGTCTAATAAATACAAACATAAAGTGGGGCGATGCAGTGGCGCAGTAGGTAGTGCTGTCACCTCACAGCAAGAAGGTCGCTGGGTTGCTGGATTGAGTCTCGGCTCAGTTGGTGTTTCTGTGTGGAGTTTGCATGTTCTCCCTGCGTTCGCGTGGGTTTCCTCTGGGTGCTCCGGTTTCCCCCACAGTCCAAAGACATGCGGTACAGGTGAACTGGGTAGACTAAATTGTCCGTAGTGTATGAGTGTATGTGTGTGGATGTTTCCCAGAGATGGAATAAAAACGTGCTGGATACGTTTTAGGTTCATTCCGCTGTGGTGAACCCGGATTAATAAAGGGACAAAGCCGACAAGAAAATGAATGAATGAACAAACATAAAGTGTTAATCGATAATGCGTCTTTATTTTCATTGGCATTGATTCACAAAAATGTGTCCCCGTAATGGAGCAACAACAAACCTGATCAATGCTTGGATGTCTGATAGGCCAATCAGGATATTCAGTATGAGCGTTGGGCCTTTAAAATGTTTCTTGAAAAACTTAATGGGTATCTCTACACTGTGGAATGACTAGCAAACCGGTAGTTCATTCATTCATTTTCCTTCGGCTTAGTCTCTTTATTAATCAGGGGTCGTCAGAGCGGAATGAACCGCCAACTTATCCAGCATGTTTTACACAGCGGATGCCCTTCCAGCTGCAAAACACCCATACACACTCATACACACTCATACAACTTACCTATAGCACATGTGTTTGAACTGTGGGGGAAACCGGAGCACCCAGTGGAAACCCACGCCAACACAGGGAGCACATGCAAACTCCACACAGAAACGCCAGCCAGGACTCAAAATAGCAACCTTCTTGCTGTGAGGCGACAGTGCTAACCACTGAGCCACCATGCCAGTAATAACATTTTTAAAAATCTTCTTTCTTTAATTAAGCTGCAGACAGATTCAAATGGGTGCATAAAAAGTGACAGAATGTTCATTCTTGTGTGAACTCTCCCTCTAAATTGTCACATCTGCATTGTGTGTGCATGCCTCCACTAAAAATGGCTTTCAGCATTGACCGTTAATAAAACGCATATATCAGTCGAGCATTACCCCCACACACACACATATACAAGCCAGAGGAACACCATGATGTCATGCATATTAAATGCAAATAACCTAAAATATGAATGCACAGAATCTGCAGTCAGCTGTGATGGGGTCTGGCAGCTGTGTTGCTGCTTCTCGAAATAGATCAAAGTCACAAGAGTTTATGTGTAAATGGGCATCAGGTAAAATAGGCTACAAACGGGGAGGGGTGAAGACGAGCTTTTCATTTCCATGTGGAGCGTCTGTCTGCGTTTGCAGCCTCTCCCGCATCAAATGTGCGTGGAGGAATAGAAAAAAAACACACACAGAGCAGCCTCGAACACGTTTGATAAGAGAATGCGGCTTCAATTAAAGACAGTCGGGAATTGTTAACCACGACCCAGTCGTCACACTTATGTAATAGCACTGGGGCTTTTTCAAGCACCAATGGCTGAACGAATGACCTTGAGAAGAGAAACCACTGGGAAGAAATGCACAATAAATGAAGGATCTAAAGATTTCAATGACTTAAAAACCAAGATCTGCTTTAGATCCCATTTACGCATCCGTTTTGATGTGACAGATTAGGGGCGTCAATTCATTTGCATGTCTCCAATGAATCATTTAGATGTGTTTTAATGATGCACCACAGTCAAAATGTACCATTCCGACAGAGGCTGCAGAGAAAAGACGCAGTGCTCAAATCTCACATCCCCCCCAAAAAAAGCATCTCTCAAGTGAAACAGCTCTGAAATTCACTATACACGACACTTAATGTTGTCACTGAACAAATCGGGGGTAACAAGCAACCGGTGAGCCCATGTTGCCATCCGCGCTCCAAATGCATCAAATGCACAGGTTTTAATTAAAGGCTAGTGTTCTAATCTAATCAGGCCACGCGCGCTAATAACGCATTCAGTCACTCGCGCATGCATTCACGCGTTCACACATTGCCTAAATCAGGAGGAACACACACGTCTGCGACGCATATAAATCTCTCCCAGCTTCATATGCACGCATGCATCGCCTCTTACCTTCGAGTTGAGTGTTTGGAGGCTGATGGAAATGCGCTGGTGCTCGGCTTTTGCGTGTGTCGAGCCCAAATTCCGCGGATTCGTCGCGGTTTGCTTTTTTACCGAACGCAGAATAATGTGTAAAGGTGATTCCAGCCGACACGATCCCGCTTCCGTCTCTCTGTGTGCGCGCGCGTGTGTGTGCGCTATGCGACGCAAGACATGCGGCATGCAGAGAGCATCACCACTACTGCTGCTGATGCTCCGAGCGTGCGTTTGCGCAAATTGTACGCTTGCAACCCTGCTCTTAGGGGGCTCGTGTCAGTAAACACTCTATTAACCACAGTGTGCAGGCTTTAGATGTAGACATGCATGCTCTGTCATGTAAAACGCGCCCTGCTCTTTGTGTTTGAGGCTTCAAGAAACTCTCATGCGTTCTCTAAATAGTAGTCTGTAATTCATGTTTTATTTACTTCTATACTCTCTCAGTATGCTCACCTGACCTAGATAAAAGCAAAAAGAGACTCCGTGTACTTATACACTGTTGTGATTTCTGTATATTTACGATTTTGAATTGCATTGGTGGCTCGGTGGTTAGCACTGTCGCCTCACAGCAAGAAGGTTGCTGGTTCGAGTCCTGGCTGGGCCAGTTGGCATTTCTGTGTGGAGTTTCCCTCATAGTCCAAACACATACGCTATAGGTGAATTAAATAAACTAAATTGGCTGTAGTGTATGAGTGTGTGTGTGAATATGAGAGTGTTTAGGTGTTTTCTAGTACTAGGTTGCATATGGAAGGGCATCTTCTGCGTAAAAACATACGCTGGAATAATTGGTGGTTCATTCTGCTGTGGCGACCCCTGATAAATAAAGGACTAAGCCAAAGGAAAATGAATGAATTGCATTATGGGATGTTGATCTCTGCTCTGTCAACTTGATGTTGAAAATTCAACTCTACAGTTGAACAATGTCACTTTCATTGACATTTTAGCAGCGAATTGAAACAATATAATGTATAAGAGGTGATAGATAGAGAAATAAGTCTGTAAAGAACAGAAAATGTACTGGTAGTTTATTAGAAGGTTTTTGTAGCATGACATACAACTCCAACCCAGACAATAGCTGTTTCTTAATAGACGTTCTTCAGTGATCTTGCGGTCTCGTGTAACGTCATCATCAGCTGCTAAAGTTCAGTTTCAAAACTCAAGACTCCAAGAAACAGAGGATGCGTGAAGCTTCCCGGATGTGTTCTTGATATTGAGGACACATGGATGCAGACTTGAGCACCGAATTTGCTCTAGAAGTCCCAGAAGTCATTGCGACTGGAGGTGGGAAGCGCAGCATATTATTTCAATTTATTATTAAAGTTCAGAGATATCACTTATTAACCTCAGGAGTTTCTGTAAAAGAAACGGTGAATATAAAAATTACCAGGAAATTTTTAATAAAGGCATGAACACATTAAGGGTGAAATTCGTATTAAAATCGGTTTTATTTATATTGTGCAGAGTATATTTATAAGGTTTTCATGTGGAGTATGTATTGTGAAAAGGGGAAAAACAATAAATCGTATGAACGCTGTAATGGTTAAATGATTTTCCATTAAAAATGCCTGAAGGTCATGTGACCATGAGGAAGAACGAGCATCTCATTTCTCACAGGACATGTTCTTTGTTCTTGTAATCTCCTGATTTCGTTCTTCTGAGGACACCTGGGAAGACCGGTCTCCACAAGAACACAAGTTCGTTTTTTACATTCTTGCAATTGAGAAACAGCTATAATATCATTTTAAATAGCTTAAAAATGTTAATAAAAGTCCCTTTTTTTTTAACTTTTCAGGGTTAAAAGTGGTTGGAAGAAAGATCAAGCTCCCATATTGCAATTCAAATAAACGGGAAAATTAAAACATGAGATCACAAAATATGGAAAACTGATCATTTATGCACAGTTTTTCCAGTGTTGAAAATGTCTGTGATTTCAACAGATTACAAAAACTATAAAAATGCTGCAGGAAAAATCTGTAATTTTGTCAACAGTAACTTTTCCTAATATATATGGTGAATAAATGTTAATTGACTGTTTCACAATTTTCCCTGTTTGCTTTTGAGTTTAACTTTTTTTAATGATGCAAGTCAGAGAGTTACTGTATCAAATATGAAGAATCCGTATTAGACAATAAATTGTTATCAGCAGAAAACAAATAGTTCACATGTTCTTCCTTCCTGAATTGAACAGTACAATTGTAAGTTCTAGCATGAGGAACAATATTTAGGACAGAAATACAAATTATAAAACTCTAATAACTAAGTTTGAAAACCAACTTCCAAACTTTTCTCGAGTTTTTAGACTACTTTTAAGAGGAGCATGTCTGTAATTGTACTCATCCATCATCAGTAATAATCCAATCAGATTAGTCCAAGCCCACTATATATAGACTGATTTCACCCTACTGCCTTATCTTTTTTTTTTTTTTTGGAAGAATCCCCCTTCCACCCCATCTCCTCCTTTTCCTTCTTTACTAGGGGGAGCTCTTGAGACCTACCTAATCCTTACATGCTAAAAGACCAGGCATGAGTGGAAGAAACCAAGTCGCGGGGGGAATATTTTCTACATAAATAATTCATGACCTCTTATGTGGCCTGGTACCAATTGTTCCAAGGACAAGTACCGGTCCGCGGCCCGGTGGTTGGGGACCACTGCTGTATAGAACGTACTTTTCTAACGGCATAGTAGTACGTTTAAATTCAGATGCAGTATCTACTGAGTAATAGGCTGTTTCGGACTATGTGAACTCTTGAAACACATTGTAACTGGGAACTGTTAAGTTGACTTGAATAAATTTTCATATTTTTGAGTTATAGTAACCTCTAACATTAAAAATGTTAAAAGATAGGGTTTTAATTGTAATTCCAATGCACCAACATGTTTTTGCAAATGGTTAAGTACATGGTAAAAGCCGTAAATACCAACATAGGCTCATTCTGAAAACGTAGCCCTATATACATTTGTGGAGATTGTGAATTATTTATCCAGAAGTATGTATGGCTGCATTTAGTCTTTAAAACGAACTCTACAAAGCGGTATAACACCGTCGAGCTTACCAGCTGACCCCTTACCTCCGTATGGATGGCTTTCCCACCATTACCAGTTTGTCTAGTTTGCTCGCCATGTACATTGCCGGACTTGAGACGCAGAGGAGCTCACCACAACGACAGGGTTCAAGTCCGTTTTTAGAAACCGGATAATTAAAATAGACAATTAAATAACAGGATGAGAATGTAGTAAAATCTAAAAACATGGTAATAATCAAGCCAGTCGGTGCTTTCCTAAAACACTATCGGTTGGGTTTAGGGAAGGGGGTGGGTGGGTAGTGATAGGTTTGTCGGTAAGTCAGTCAGTCGTCAGCGGTTTCTGGTGCATTTATGTGAGAACAGCAGGCACTAATGGCGCTCACAAGAGAAATTTGAGATATCAAAAAGCGTACACAGCGGCCTCCGGTGGATTTATAAAAACAAAAACTGCAAAAACAAACTACCTCCTGCGACAAATCTGGCGCTCTCCAGAAATGTATATAGTGGAACGTTTTCAAAATGAGCCTGAGTAGGTAAATGCAGTGTGACCATTTTAAGCTAAAAGCAACATGTTTATTTAAATCCTAAAATGAGGCTTTTAAATGTTGGGAGAGACCCTATATGTGTGATTTTAACTGGCTTTGACTCAAATCTCTTGGATTAAGAAAGAGTTTCTTGAATGACTTGCAATTATGGTCTGTTTCCCATTTGAATCAATCTCTGAACAGCTGTCTCAGTCAATTAAACAGTTGGCGCGTGTCATTTTGCTCGCATTAATTGGAAATGGCTTCGACATTTCAGTGGGAGCTGCGTCTCTGTTTGCAAATAAAAAATCTGTTTAAATCTAATTTATTTGTGTAGAACTTCACAAGCACAACATTGATTAAAATTCATAAAGTATATGATCTTATATAGTCATATTTAACTGATTGGAGCAGAAATGCCCAAAAATGGCCCATTGCAACCTTTGATTTGGCCCACCATCCCATCTGAGAAGGATTGATTACGAGGGTCGGTGCAAATGCCTTTAAAAGAGATCGTCATTTCTAGTTTGACATAACCTATTTTGTTTGCTTTATTGCTGAACTACAAAAAAGCTAGCTGAAATGAAATGTTTCTATTAAAAGTTGTAAATAAATCTCCATATGATTTTTAAAAATATCAATGAGCAAATCAAGACAAAAACTAGTGTAACTCAATTCTGTTGTAAATAAGATTGTTTTTGTGTTTACTGTAATAGGTTCATTATTGAATGTTAAAGAATTATGCTGTATTAGTTCATATAATGCAATGTTTTATCGTTATTTTTAAATATTATCAAATAAATTGGAAATTACCCATGACAGCTATATTCAGCTATATTTACTTCGGCCCACTAGCCTCAATCAAGGTTGTTTTTTGGCCCTTCATAAGAAAATGTTAGGGCACCCCTGGATTAGAGCTTAACTGTAAAAAGTTTAAAGACAAAAAGTCAAGACAACAAATATTTTGATGTTGCTTTAAAGCAGTGGTCACCAAATTTGTTCCTGGAGGGCCGGTGTCCCTGCAGGATTTAGCTCCAACCCTACACTGTTAACCCTTACTGTAGATTATGCAGTAAATAACTGTAAAATAGCCAGTGTTTAGCTGTAATGAAAGGAAACAGTATTTTACTGTAAAAGGAGCAGGATTTGTATGAAATTCTGTAGTCCAAAGAATAAATTAGAGTAATTTACTCTATGTACCATTACAGATATTTACTGTGATAATAAATGGTAAATTACTGTTCAACCATTACTGCCCCATCTACTCTGATGCTTTATGTTGCTATTTTATATTTATTTTATCTCTGTGTTTTCTTTGGTTCCTTTTATGTTTTTAACATTGAGTATCAGGAGTCAACCAATGCCACAGAGCTTATTAAATTGTAAGTGTAAGATATGGACGAAATGCATTTAAAGGCAAAAATATTCAAACAGAGAAAAGAAATTGTCACAATAATTTTTATATCTTTGTTTATTTTTTCTATAATTAATCTAATTTAATTGCCTAGTTTGACCTATAGTTAAGATTTTAAATTGCACTTGAACTGAATATTAGTATTTTGCTAAATAACTAGTAAAAATGTGTTATTAAAATATATATATATTTTAAACAACACGCACATACATTTTTGCAGAGACTCAATGAATTTGTCTGGAAAACTGGCAAGTAAAAGTGCCATTAACAGTATAAAGGCTTTCCTAAATAAATGTATAAATCATGATCTTTGTTGTGTTTTTTATCATTGTTTACTACAAATTTGGAACGACATGAGAATCAGATTATTTATTTATTTATTTTTTTCTATGGATGAAGTTTATATTATTGTATATTTTTATTGTTTTTATTAAACGATATGTGCATAACTGTGATAAATGTAGGCAGTTGCTTTGAAAATATGCTATGTAACAGGGGTGTCAAACTCCTGGAAGGCCACAGCCTAGTAGAATTTAGTTCCAGTCCTGCTTCAACACTCTACCTTTAGATTTAGTTTGATCAGGTGTGTTTAATTAGTATAACTGCACTGTTACTCTGTAGATTGTGCAGTAAATAACTGTAAAAAAAATGATTTAGGCATCACCACACACTCCCACAGGGCACAGGCTGTCCGTCTTTTTCTAAACACAAAGGTGTTAGAAAGAGTTTTCAGAAAATGCTGGCCCTTTAAGAGAGCCAGGTGTTTGATTTGTTTACTGCTGAGTGTGCTCTATTCTCTGTCTATCAATTCAGATGTTGAGTCTGATATGTTTTAGGCTTTAAATAAGAATCTACAATGAGTAAGTAAAATGTGTTCAAATGTTTTTGAGGGTTTATAAAATAAGGCTGTGTTTTAAGTTATATTGTTGTTATCTTGAACTGTGTACTTGAAAGCTACATTGTTAGCTAGTTAGCCTCTCCTCATATAACTTCTTACATTACTTTTGTTTAAGTATATGTATTTATTTTATATTGCACACTGCCATAATGTACAGATGCTAACAGTTGTGTGTATCTTTCTGGCAACTGAGCCAAAATTAAATTCCTTCATCTCAGTAAGGTAACATGTGCACATCATCACAGGGAATCACAAAAACATGATACACATAGCCATCTACACACAAAAGCTCCCCTGTCCGGTCCCAGGTTGTGAGTTTGTTGCTAAGTATTTTTCAGAGCTGTGTTTCCACCAATGAATTTATATTTGAAACAATAAAAAAAGTTTGTTGTCATGAGATAATTATAACAATAAAAGATTGGATCCTTTGGTTTTTCGGTGTTGCCAACTTTATTTTTGTTTTCTATAATTATTTTAAATTTTTTGAGATTTGACACAGTTTTTAATTATTTAAAACTTTAAAATTTAAATTAAAATAATTATTTTGTTTTTTGCTGTTCAGTTTTTTTTTTTGCATGGTCAGCATTGAGGAGAGAGTAACACATTTCACTGCAGCACTTTGTGTGTGTGTGTGTGTGTGTGTGTGTGTGTGTGTGTGTGTGTGTGTGTGTGTGTGTGTGTGTGTGTGTTTATTGGATATGTGATTGTGATAAATGTTAGCAGTTGCTTTAAAAGTATGCTATATACCAGGGGTGCTTAATCCTGTTCCTGGAGATCTACCTAGGAACTAGGATCTAGATTTCAGTTGCTATTCATATCAAACACACCTAAACCAATTAATTAGGACCTGAACACTACGTGATAATTACAGGTAGGTGTGTTTGCTATGGGTAGCAACTGAAATCTGCAGGAACGTAGATCCCCAGGAACAGGATTGAGCACCCCTGCTATATACCATGGGGGTCAAACTCCAAGTTACTGGAGAACTGCAGGGCAGCAGAGTTTAGTTCCCACCCTTCTTTAACATTACCTCTAGATTTCTAACGAGCCTTAATTAGTTTTATCAGGTGTGTTTAATTAGAGTTACAGCTTAAAGTCCCAGTCACACTGCACTTTTCTCCCTTTAGACTTCCATTCATACGCATGTGAATGCTGCAGACCTGGAATGCATGCTCATGCGACAAATTTTACAGTTTGCAGCATTGGAAAGTTCAAGCTTGGAGAACTCTGAACTGTGAAATAACATCATGTGATTGCTTGAGACTAATCAAAGATCAAACTATGACCTCTCTGAACAAAAATTATGGACCAGTTGCTTGCTTTTTCAATCTCTAAATATTTTGTTTAATCCCACTCCTTTTCGCAGAGCCATATGACAGAATTCTGCATGCTTAAACGTTAGTTTGACTGCAGCCTTGCTGTGCAGACCTGTGGCTCTCAGTAATATGTAAGATGATATTTATATCTGCTGATTTCTTAATTTTGTTATACGTTTTCTGTTTTATATTTGTTTGCTGCCAAAACAATAAAATAAATTTGTCAGAATTTACAACTTAATTAATTTAAAGAATTAATAAAAGGCACGAATACTAATTAATTTTAGTAACACCTTGACATACTATTGTGTATGCAGTATAATGCTGTGAGTTGTAACACTACAGTACAGTAATTAACTGTACGCAGTTTCCAGTTAGTTACCACTACTGCTCTATTACAGTGATTAACTGGCAACACTGTTGCCAGCTATTCATTGCAATGGTTCGGTTACAGTAAACAACTGGCAACACTGTTGCCAGCCACTCACTGTAATGGTTCAGTTTCAGTAATTAACTGGCAACACTGTTGCCAGTTACTTACTGTAACCAAACTTTTACAGTGAGTAGCTGGCAACAGTGTTGCCAGTGTTCTACTGTAAAAAAGCCTGGTAAGGTCTAACAGTGTAATCAAACACACCTGAAACATCCGGGCAGGTGTGTTGAGGCTAGGTTGGAGCTAAACCCTCCAGGACCAGGATTGGTGACCCCTGCTTTAAAGTATTTTAATTAGTTAATCAGGTTTCAACATTTTTTAAGTGATACAAAGTTTCGCTTAATATTATTAGTCAGGGAGCAAAGCAGTGGCGCAGAAGGTAGTGCTGTCGCCTCACAGCAAGAAGGTCGCTGGGTTGCTGGTTCGAGCCTCGGCTCAGTTGGTGTTTCTGTGTGGAGTTTGCATGTTCTCCCTGCGTTCGCGTGGGTTTCCTCTGGGTGCTCTGGCTTCTCCCACAGTCCAAGGACATGCGGTACAGGGGAATTGGGTAGGCTAAATTGTCCGTAGTGTATGAGTGTGTGTGAGAAGGTGTGTGTGGATGCTTCCCAGAGATGGGTTGCGGCTGGAAGGGCATCCGCTGCATAAAAACTTGCTTGTTGGCGGTTCATTCCGCTGTGGCGACCCCGGATTAATAAAGGGAGTAAGCCGACAAGAAAATGAATGAATTATTAGTCAGTTTGATTGATGCAAGTTGAGATGACTAGAAAAGTTTATTTGATTCATTCATTAGCCTTCAGTTTAGTCCCTTAATGATCAAGGGTTGCCACAGCGGAATGAACTGCCAGCTATTCCAGCAAAACTGCGAGCTATTTCAGGTAATACAGATCTGCTATGAAGCTTGAGTTTGTATAATCCATAATTAAGAGTGCTGGTGAAACGCATATAAAAACACGACACGGAGAGGTAATTTGATTTAAATAACAACAATAGTATTGCTTTAGAGCTTAAATAAACGTTATAACACAAAAGCAACATTACGCATGCGTATTAACACAGCTTTTCTTTGTCAGTTAAATCAGTTGACTGTTGAAATTCAAACTTTTTAATCCAACTGGTTGAGTTATTACATAAATAACCCAATAAAGGTTAAAAATAACCCAACAAAGCACCAAATATTTAACCCAACTGGTTGAGTTATTAATAAATAACCCAATAAATGTAAAAAAAATAATAACCCAACAAAGCACCAAATATTTTTAACTAAACCACTGGGTTAAATAAAAAACTAAACCTTTTTTGGAGTGTATATAAGTTTATTTATCTAACAGATGTCTTGTTATCAATCCCAGTTGTAAGACCAACTATTAATAACTGGGCTTCTAGTTGATCATTTGGAAAAATATCAGAAGGTAGTTTTTTTCCCATAAATCTTTTGTTGAACTGCATCCCAATCATCACAAATACTGCAGAAAACCTACTGGAACCCGCATGGACCCAAGATTGTCAGAGAAATCAGTCAAGTTTGGTGAAGGAAAAATCATGGTTAGGGGTTACATTTAGTATGAGAGATCTGCAGAGTGGATGGCAACATCAACAGCCTGAGGTATTAAAACATCTGAGTTGCCCATTACATTACAAACCTAAGGAGAGAGCAAATTCTCCAGCAACGTCAAGGTGCTCCAGGATTGGCCAGCCCAGTCACCACATATGAACATTATTGAGCATGTCTGGGGTAAGATGAAGGAGGGGGCATTGAAGATGAATCCAAAGAACTCTGGGAGTCCTGCAAGAACACTTTCTTTGCCATTCCAGAAGACTTTATTAATAAGTGATTTGAGTCATTGCAGAGATGTATGGATGCAGTCCTCCAAGCTCATGGGAGTCAGACACATTAGATACATAGTATTTGGTTAATATGAACTTTTTTGGGATGGGATTATTTTTGATTAATCATTTAACAGCACTAATAAAATTATAGCTGGCATTTGTATATTGCTGTTGTCTAGGGTAATTTGAAGTGCTTTTGTCTGTTATCCTGGATAACAACATCTGCTATGAATAAATGTAAAGTCTAGGCCAATTACATGTGTTGTGTGTGTGTGTGTGTGTGTGTGTGTGTGTGTGTGTGTAAATCACTCCTCAAATGCAAAGTATTGGAAGAAGAAAAACAACAAAGAAGTAAAAACACAACATTAGATATTAACTTATTGCATTAAAAGCTGATTTACTTCCTACAAACACCTGCATTTAAGCATCCTTGATGTACCAGACAACACCTGACAGCCTGCGGAAATACAGATTTAGAGGCGAAAACGACATCTGCTTCCTCTCAGACGTAACACACACTCTATGTTGCATCAATTTGTGCCAGTCTTGTTGTTCCAGATCTGCTTTCGCTCTTACCTGCTCTGATGTTTTGTGCGCAGTGAAGCGGTTTGATGTCTTCATGACTGAAACCCACAGGAAAGTTGGAGTGAATCACTGGGGTTCACTGACTCTGAATAATCCTCAGGATCTGTGACTCAGCTGGGTTTAGTGAAGTCAACTGAAGAATACACTGAACTCAAGCCAATTACATGAGAGACGCCATAGAGAGCGACATGTGTGTCAGGTACCAGCACTCAGCCAGGCTAAATTTCAACATATTTTGCTCATTTTGCTGTCGTTTCATATTGAAGCATATGAGTAGCAAATGTCATTCTGAAATTTCATATGCAAAACAGTTAATAGGTTATGTAAAATAGCTGATTATTTTAGTATTCAAATTACCATTTTTATAAATCACTTATACACTGTAAAAAATGATAT
Source organism: Danio rerio (assembly GCF_052040795.2). Lineage (NCBI taxonomy): Eukaryota > Metazoa > Chordata > Actinopteri > Cypriniformes > Danionidae > Danio > Danio rerio. Next base: position 7,757,674 of record NC_141037.1, read on the forward strand.
GACAAAAACAACCCAGGCTCATTCTGATTATGTACCCATGTAGACATTTCTGGAGAGCATCAAATACATCCCAGGAGCTACGTTTTGTTACAGTTTTTGTTTTCGTGAATCCATCAGAGGTCCGCTGTGTACGCTTTTCAGATCTCAAATTTTTCTTGAGCACCATTCGCGCCTGCTGTTCTCATGTAAATCCACCAGAGGCCGCTGTCAACCGCCTGACTGTCCGACAAACCGATCACCCCCACCCACCCTCTTCCCTGAATCCAACCGATATTGTTTTAAAAAGCACCAATAAACCAGCGTCCACCCACTTCCCTAAACCCCACCGACAGTGTTTTGAAAAGCAATCCAGAAAAAGAAAAACCTCGCGGTAGCCTGATTTTTGCCACATTCTCACCCTGTTATTTACTTGTTTATTTTATTTTTTTACTTCTGTTTTTGTCGTAGAATTTATTTCTTCTAAACCAAGATTGTTTTAGACATTAGCTTTGTAAACTAATAGCTCATTACCAGGGCCAGACGGAATCTGCGGATGTTTTTTGCTATTTCTACGGAGAATTTTGGTAAAAATCTGCGGATTTCTGCGGAATTATTTTGGGAGGATCCATCTGAGTATCATAACTAAATAAATAAATAATAAAAACTGAATAAATTCAGATTTACACAATTATTCAAGTAAATAATCAGAATTAATAATGGGCTAAAAATCTGCAGAAATCTCCGGAATTCTGCACACGCAGATTCCGTGTGGGCCAACTCATTACTTTGCCATTGTGACAGCGCATCATATTCATCACCACAGCGGAATGAACCGCCAACTTATCCAGCAAGTTATTACGCAACTGATGCCCTTCCAGCCGCAACCCATCTCTGGGAAACATCCACACACACATTCACACACACACACTCATACACTATCTCATACACTATGGACAATTTAGCTTACCCAATTCACCTGTACCGCATGTCTTTTGGACTGTGGGGGAAACCGGAGCCCCCTGAGGAAACCCACGCAACGGCAGGGAGAACATGCAAACTCCACACAGAAACGCCAACTTCTTGCTGTAAGGCGACAGCACTACTTACTGTGCCACTGCATCACCCCATAACATCTCAAAGAGGGTATTTTTCAACAGCAGGGAGCACAATAAAGATCCTGACTTCTGTCAGAGTAATTTTCCCCCAAACCATTGTACATTCTTTTACAGAAAAAAAATATTGTATTTGTTTTACAATAATTGGAAGTTTTATTTTACATTAAAAACGTAATAATAAAAGGAAGTTTTTAATTCTGTTTACTTTGTTTTTTTTTCCCATTAAAAAACACTATAAAAAAGTACAGAACCAATAAGTGGTATTGCTAAAAGTAGTAATATTGTTAAAACCTTAACGATATCCATCCCTACACACACTGTAAAAAGTAAATCTGTAAAATTTACGGTAAAAAAACGGCAGATGTGGTTGCCAGTACTGTACCGTAAAAAAAACACTATACAAACCGTAAAAGTAATTTTTCATTTTTACGTTAAACTACCGTATTTTATTAATTTATAGAGCTAATATGTCTGTATTTTGAATGATCAACGTCTACACATCTTTTGTTACACAGTTAGACACGTTAGCACATCCATATGCAGGAGGTGATGAGGAAGTTACATAATGAGCCAATGCTCATCACAATCAACTTTTCCCAAAAGCAGAAAAGAGTAGTGATGGGTCGTTCATGAACGATTCGTTCATTTTGAATGAATCTTCAATATGACTCGGGAACTACGAGTGCTCTCAGGGAGTGATTCATTCATCCGCGCGTGCGCACATTTGTGCAGGTAGTATCGTTAATTTCAAGTCTTCATCACATTGGCAGAAGCCAATCATATGTGTTTAGAGCCGGAAAAAGAATTGATCCGCTCGCCTCTCGAGTCCTCTATCGGGTCTGAGTCACTCGTTCATCACGAGCCAATCATATGCGTTTAGAGCCAGAAAAAGAATTGATCCATTCATCTCTCGAGTCCTCGGGTTTGAGTCATTCTGTCACGTGATGAACGAACGATCATGGCTCCTATCAACTCAGACTGTGTACGTTGGTTAAGATTATATGTGACTGTCAGTGTAACGTGAATGAACCCCTGACATTTGAAGACATGAAGAGGTGAGCTGAGCAAAGAGACAACAATACCTTCATAGACAAAAGAGCAGGTAAACATTGAATTATTATTTTCTCCTTCTTATATTCTACTTATGACTTATTTGTCGTGTGATCAACCTTTTGGGCTAGGTGTAGATGTGTTTGGAAGCAATTCGTAACATTTTGATAATATTTTGGCAAATTGAACCAAATGAACGAAATGACTCGAAAAAAGATTCGTTCATCTTGATCAACGAGACTCAAAGATCCGAGTCAGTAAAATGATCCGAACTTCCCATCACTAGAAAAGAGTATCAGCATAAAGAAGGTGCTCAGTGTCATTCACACAGCTACTAAACACCAGTATGGTAACGCATAAAATTAAAGTCATGAAATAAACATTGTTTAACAACATTAGATGTAACATAAATCTCTAATGTACATAACTTATGGGGAAACAACTTAAAAGATTCATATTAATGTCAACCAAATGCATAAAAAGTGATGTGCCACGCAGAGAATTCTGGCAAAGTAAATTTATGGTTATTTGCCGTTTATATTACGGAAACATACTGTTCAGGGCCGGAGTGGGACTCATTTTCAGCCCTGGAGTTTCAAGCCAGACCGGCCCACCTCAGTTCACGACTGATTCCAATTCAGTTACTAATGGCACTATCACGTCCTTTTCAAGAAAACTGCTGCTTTAGAAATTCAAATGTTCAACAACCCTAACAGTATTTTATGTCTTAACAATAAAATCGGAAAAAAAAAAAAAAAAAATTTCATGGGAGATTCGATAACAGGTCTGCGACATTGAAATGCAATGTGCTCACCACTGGACCACATTGGCGCTATTACAGTGAGAGTAAAAAATAACTAATGACTTGTGACCCTCAAGACACAGCACTACTTTCTTTTGATGGCTCAATCTTTTTCTCCTATTTTTAGATTTCTGATCAAGTTATGTCAGATTTATTAATGTAGTGAATCATTTGATTTTCATTGAGCAGGTGTATTATTCATTTTATTTGAATTCTTATATTCACTAAGGTGCCGCTGTTTGGGGTCGATAGTTACATTACATCATCATCATTAACGTAAGTTAACCTGCAGGCTGCATTTTTCTCACGGGGCTGCGAGAAAATAAATAAAAAGAGCGGCACTGGGGCAAAATAATGATTAAAAAGAGTAAAGCTATGGTCAAATAAATAAATAGAAGAAAAAAGTGTGACTGCTGAGAGTGCAAGCAGCTAGGGACACCGGCCCTCGCGGCCAAAAAACAGACCGGCCCACTGGGAATTCTCCCGGTCCTCCCGATTAGCCAATCCGGGCCTGATACTGTTAACCACGTTACGGATTTGTACTGTAGCATTTTTACAGTGTTTTACCATTGAAATCACAGACATTTTTTACAGTTTAGCGCATTCGTTTGGACTGTGGAAAAAACCGGAGCACCCATGGGGAACCCATGCCAAAATGGGGATAACATGCAAACTCCGAACGAGTGACTCGAACTGGTGACCTTCTTGCTGTGTCAAACATATGCTGGAATAATTGATGGTTCATTCCACTCTGGTGACCCCTGATAAATGGACTAAGCTGAAGGAAAATGAATGAATGAGTCATGTATCGAGTGTAATTTACCTTCAGAAAACAGTTTGAGCAAATGAAACAGAGCATGGTTTAGAAACTGAGCACTATGAACATTAAATTGAATGCAGTGAGTGGTGCACTTTGGGAATGGTGCATTGTGGGAAACTGCGGTGCGATGACATCACAATTCTTGGCTGTAATTGCCAATAGTAGACTCCAGCTCTCAGTGAACAGCCATAATGTCTAATTATAACTAAAGAAGATGCTCAGGCTTGGTCGACTGACATGAAATCAATAGCAGGCGTGACAGATGAATGCAGCAGACGCTTTGAACTGCAGAGCGGAGAGGAAGAAACCAGGTGAGGAACGCAGCACACACTATAACATTAGCTTGAAATGTTTTAAAGGAAATGTGGTGGCCAAGGTGCTGCTGGTGATTTGATTGGTCGCTACTGTTTGTTTTTTTCATATTAAAATATGTTTATATATGTATATTAGCGTTAGGTTTATAAAATATATCAAATAGCTTTATACCACAATGTATTTCTGAATGTATTCACATACTTTGACAAACTGATGTTCCCCACGGTGGCTCAGTGGTTAGCACTGTCGCCTCACAGCAAGAAGGTCACAGGTCCGAATCCCAGCTGGAGTTTACATGTTCTCCCCGTGTTGGTGTGGGTTTCCTCCGGGTGCTCCGTTTTTCCCCACAGTCCAAACACATGCGCTATAGGTGAATTGGGTAAGCTAAATTGGACATAGTGTATGTGTGTGAATGACAGTGTATGGGTGTTTCCCAGTCATGGGTTGCAGCTGGATATGGCACCATGTAAAACATATGCTGGATAAGTTGCCGGTTCATTCCGCCGCGGTGACCCCTGATTAATAAAGGGACTAAACCAAAAATATTTCAGACCCGTCTCCCGTAAAACTCCCAGAATTGAACCTCCCCTTACTTAAGTTTGCAACTCACTCCTAAACCCCAAACATCACCACCCCCCTGCTCTTTAGTTCGCGAACCCCCCATCCCCCCACCCTCATTTCACGACCCCTCAACACACTACACCCCCAGCCCCTGCTCTTCAGATCGCAAAACCTTCCGCCCCCACCCCCCGCTCTTCAGCTTGCGAAACCAGCCACCACCACCCCTCCCCCTCTTCAGTTCGCAAACAACTATCCCCCACCCCTTGTCTCCCGGATTTTTAGAGACAAATGTTGGCAGGTATGATCGTAACGCACCGCTATATGACTGTTTTGCGAATTGCAGAGGGCAACGGCACTTGTAATGAAAAGGAAAGGAATCTCGCCGTTTTTGTCTTCATTTCAAAGTGTTTTCGTGCCTAAATTAAACAAACGCACGGAACAGACTCACATTTAAGAGAGAGGGGCGCCCCCTGGTGGTTCGGTGGTATGGGTTGCATATATTATTGCCACCCTTCATAGAAAGATTGAAAATACGGGAAAATACTTTTACGGGATGATAGCGGGATTGAAGTGTAAAATACGAGAGAAACGCGAGGGTTGACAGGTATGCTAATAAGCATATTAAATAAGTAACTAATAAGTAGGCCCACACAGAATCTGCATAAATCCACAGACTTTTAGCCCATCATTGAGTCTATGTATGCACTTGTTTAAATGCGTGTACATGTATTTTTATTCAGCTTTTTAATTAATGTCACTAATATTATAGTGATAAAATAATAGTAATATTAAAGTTTTCATATATTAAGTGTTACAATATTAAACATTTTTGTTTTCCGGGATTTTTTTTTATTTGTATTAGACCACAGTCTTTCATTGTTTTACAAAACAAAAAAATGTAACGTCTCATATTATTATTAGTATAAAAAATAACAAAAAACATAAGAGTGTGGACTTAAATACAAAACAACTCCAAAACTATTTCTTTGGGTTGCTACAAGTAAAATATTGTTTTAAAGTAACTGACAGATATATTTACCTTTAAAGTACACTCTAAAAAAAGTTGAGTTATTATTTAACCCAACGGTTAAGTTAAAAATATTTGTTGCTTTGTTGGGTTATTTTAACCTTTATTGGGTTATTTATAACTGCTCAAGCAGTTAGGTAAAATATTTGGTGCTTTGTTGGGTTATTTTTAACCTTTATCATTCATTCATTCATTTTCTTGTCGGCTTAGTCCCTTTATTAATCCAGGGCAGGCACGTGCACACATAGGGCTCAACCTGTGCAGTGCACATGCCCTTTTTAGTTTATGCGCGATGACGACGACATCAACAACATCACCCCCCCTCCCTCTTCACATTAACCTGCACATGCCCTTTGGACAGTCTCTGCACGGGCCGGATCCAGAGTCGCCACAGCGTAATAAACTACCAACTTATCCAGCACTTTTTTACGCAGCGGATGACCTTCCAGCTGCAACCCATCTCTAGCAAACATCCACACAAACTCATTCACACACACTCACACACTACACTCATACCCAATTCACCTGTACTGCAAATCTTTGAACTTTGGGGGAAGCCGGAGCACCCGGAGGAGACCCACGCGAACGCAGGGAGAACATGCAAACTCCACATAGAAACTATAACTGAACCGAGGCTCGAACCAGTGACCTTCTTGCTGTGAGGCGACAGCACTACCTACTGCACCACTGCATCGCCCTTTAAACCTTTATTGGGTTATTTATTTATTAACTCAACCAGTTGGGTTAAAAATGTTGAATTTCAACATTCAACTGATTTAACTGACACAGAACAGCTGTATTAATATGTGTGCGTAATGTTGCTTTTGCGTTATAACGTTTATTTACGCTCTAACGCAATAATAACCTATAGTTGGGTTATGTGTTGGGGTATTTTTAACCCAACTATTTTAACTGAGTAGCTGAATTTTATTTTATTTTTTTAAGATTTATTTTTGGCCTTTTTGCCTTTATTATTTGATAGGACAGTATTGAGACAGGAAGCGGAGTGGGAGAGAGAGAGAGGGGGTAGGGTAGGGAAATGTCGTCAAGCCGGGATTCGAACTCGCGACGCCCTGACGTGCTATTGCACCATATGTCTGCGCGCTAACCACTAGGCTATTGCGCCGACAGTAGCTGAATTTTTAAATTTATGTAATTATTAATATTTTCCTGTTTTGAAAACTTAATAAAATGATTCTGGCAACTTAAATCTTTTAATCTAATCAGCAGAATATTTGAGTTACAATAATGTATTAATCTATGTAGTGGTAACAGAGATCTTGAGTTATTTTTTAGAGTGTATCAAGCTGCCTGTCAGTAAATGATGACCTTACAGAAAGCTTCACTGCAGGGAGACTGAAGATGCAGCTCTGGTAGTGTGTTTGTGGTCCAGTATCAGTTCTGTTTGGGACGATTGAGCCGCTCAATGAAGCTGATTGCATTTCACTCCTGTTGTTTGGCCTTTGTGCTGAATCCACAAGAGCACGCGGCAGATCTATAGACAACAAACAGAGAATATTGACACTGCTCATTAAGCCTTCGGGATCTGCTACTAACCACACTGTTGTGAGGGACATCCGTGATTCCCATGATCAAGGAAAAGTAATGATTCCCTGAATCAGAAAATTCACTATTTGTGTTCTGCTGAGTGCATTCTTCCAGAAAATCCATATCGTGTAATCATGTGCAACTAAGCAATTGAAATAAATTGTATAAAAATTATTAAACATCGGAGGGCGTATCACTGTCACCTCACAGCAAGAGGGTCGCTGGTTCGAGCCTTGGCTGGGTCAGTAGGCATTTCTGTATGGATTTTGCTGTCTCCCCGTGTTGGTGTAGGTTTTCTCTGGGTGTTCTGGTTTCCCCAACAGTCTAAATACATGCAATAGGTGAATTTTGTAAGCTATATTGTTAGTAGTACATGAGTGTGAATGAGTGTGTATGGGTCTTTCCTTGTGATGGACTGCGGCTGGAAGGGCATCCGCTGCGTAAAACATATGTTGGATAAGTTGGCGGTTCATCCCACAGTGGCGACCCCAGATTAATAAAGGGACTGAGCCAAAAAGAAAATGAATGAATGAATGAACTATTAAACATGATGTTGTTAGTCACACACTGAAAAAACGATTCATTGGATTTACTGAACTTTTTTTTAAGGTAAACGGTTGCAAACAAATTATATGGGCTGAATGTAATCAAACAAATAAAGTTGAAATAATGCATCCTTTTTTCAGTGGGCTTCCTTGAAATGATGCTTGTGGGTCAGTTTTATAATAAATAAATTCAAAAAATTATCAGTGAAACTCAATTCTGAAAATAAAACCTTTTAAAATGAACACAATAAACCAGTTTTTTATTTAGAAGTGCATTACACAGATGTTTACACAAATATGTAGTAAATGCTGTTTTTAAATCCACCAACTATGGACTAAAATTATTTTAGGTTTTATTTTTCTATATATTTTGCATAGAGTTGAAGTCAGAAATATTAGCCCCCTGAATTATTAGCCCCAGTGTTTATTTTTCCTTAATTTCTGTTTAAAGGAAAGAAAACTTCTTCAGCAAATTTCTAAACACAATAGTTTCAATAACTAATTTCTAATAACTGATTTATTTTATCTTTGTCATGATGACAGTAAATAACATTTGACTAGATATTTTTCAAGACACTTCTATACAGCTTAAAGTGACATTTAAAGGCTTAACTTAATTAGGTTAACTAGGCAGGTTAGGGTTTTTAGGGCAGGTTCATTTGTTCTGTAGACAATCGAAAAAAATGTATCTTAAAGAGGCTAATAATATTGACCTCTAAATGTTTTGTTAAAAATTTAAAACTGCTTTTATTCTTGCCAAAATAAAGCAAATAGGACTTTCTCCAGAAGAAAAAATATTATCAGACATACTGTGAAAATTTCCTTGCTCTGTTAAACATCATTTGGGATAAATTTAAAAAAGAAAATAAATTCAAAGAGGAGCTAATAATTACTTCAACGGTGTGCATTTATTTTAGCTTGCAGTTCTTTATTTGAGCAAGTGTGGCATTAAATTGCTACCTACAAACATTTATAATGTTCCAAAAAGTTTTGTATTCCAAATAAACATTGTTTACTTGAACTTTGTTCATCGAAAAAAAAAAAAAAAAAAATATATATATATATATATATATATATATATATATATATATATATATATATATATACATACATTTTTCCTGGGAATAATATTTCTAAAGGAGCTGTTAACATGGAATTGAACCAGATTTTAGTAAAATTCCAAATACAAACATAAAAATAAAACAAAACAAAGAAATCTGAAAAATGAGTTGTGTGTGATAATGAAATGACACAAGGAGAAAGCGCTAAACTACTGACATGTATTTAATACTTTACAAAAAAGGCTTTTTGGTGGTGGCAGCTTAAAGACGCCTCACATGGAGAATGAAGTCACATGCGTTGCTCTGTGTGAGTTTTTTGTGTGTGTGACTTTAACAGAGTGTAAAGATCTTGATGATTCTGTGGGTCTCGTCTGTCAAATCTGAACTTTATTTTGTATTTTCTATTAAATTCAGGTCAGATCATCATGGTCAGGGCCATCCTACAGAAATAGCATCTGAAAGCATTTAAGTCTCCTTGGTTGTGTTTTGGATCATTGTCTTGCTTAAATGGTTTCATCTTCATCCTCCTGCTAATGTAGACGTTGGACTGAAGCAGCTGATATTCATTTACACTGAGGAAGGGCAGAGGCTTTCTGAAGAACTACTGAGAGATTTCAGCTGCTGTCTGGGCTTTCACTGCCTCTTTACAACTTCCTTTTTTCTTGTGTTCAATACTTTTTTCCTGTTTCCTTTAATGTTAATACACATAACTTCATTTGTAAACTAATTAATACTGTTTTCTTTGCATATATGGATTTCTTTGGTTGTTATCAACTTCCAGAGATTTTTTTCTTTTAATTAAATTAATGGATGATAGATTAATTGATTGATTGATTGAAATTGGAATTTGACCTGAACATATTTTATGACCTTTTATTATTGCTGATAGTTGTAAAACTTCCAATACCAATTCCAACTTTCACTACCACTGTGTCGCCCTCTACTTTGTTATTATTATGATTACTATAATTCAAATATGTTGATCGAAGTTTAGTGATCACAAACAGTGGATTAAATACTGAATATGCAGTATATTAATTTTTCAACACCCTTTTCTTATCTACTAATTAACAGTTGTGTCATTGTATAAATAGTTTATTTGATTGTTTACTGGTGTTTATTTACACATTTGAATTTGCATTACGAGACTTTAATAGGATATCTTTATTGCAACAACTTTTGATGGTTAAAAAATTTCACAAAAAGTTACCTTTTATTGACATTTTTAAGGGTCCCCTGAAGTGCTTTTTTATTCTATGTTTGTTGTAATCTCAACTGAAACACAAAAAAGAGGGCGGGACATAATGTACCCCTCCCCTTTATAAAAACAGCCAAAAGCGTCTTGTTTTTATCACAACTCACAAAAAGAGTGGTTGAGCTCAAGCGCATCAAATGAAATACAAATGAGAAGCGTCTGAAAGGGGGTGGGGCATGTCAAATACTAGGTAGCGTTTGATTGGTTAGAACATTTTTTTTTAAACAACAGCAAATATTCAGTTTTAACATGACATCCAAAAAATACATATGTAACTAATAACATAAAATAAACTGAAATATAAATTACATAAAATAAATAAATAAAAAGACAGCTTCAACATAGAGATTTTTACAATGATATTGTGATTTAACCTACCCAATTGACAGCAAGTTTACTAATCAATTAACTTCAGCTCCTTTGCCACTATAATTGTATTTTTACATTTTTCGCTATTAATATATAGGAGTGAGTCTATATACAAATGAAAATCTGTATTAGCAACATTTAAACAAGGTTTAGAGTTATTTAATCTGCATTTATGAATATGAAATTTACCATATAAAATCAAAAGATTCAAATAAATTGTTTAAAACAAAATAAAAAATAAAATCTTTGGGGGTCAAATTACATCTAAAACCTGATTGTTTTTGGACATGCAATGATAGATCTTCCCCCCCCAAAAAAATTCAATGTTGACATTTATAAAAAAAAAAATGAATCAAAGACTCTGGATGATTTAAACAGAATGAACAATTTCCATCAGTCTGCATACATTTAGTTATTGTGTAATTGCTAACATAAATGTTGTGAAGAATTTTTAAATGTAGTTCCCTATGTTTATTACCTATGCAGAAAATTGGTCAGACCTGAGAACCTGAAGTATGCAGTGATGCCTAAAAAAATTGAACAATTTAGGCGGAAGTGACAAACTACAAGCTTTACACGTATGGAGACGTTTTGGCCCCAACGACCTTCCATATGTATCTGTATATCAGATTTACATCTTCTAAACACGAATTTGTGTGACTGTTTTGGATCACACTAGCTTACTGATATCCTCAAGACTAACATACTGATACTAACATCTTTTAAAAAATGTTATTTTAATTTCACTGGACTTTTAACTTGATGCTAATGTAAATATACGCTCCAAAATAAAGTCAACAAGCTTCTAGTATCTACTTTCTCCAGATTATTTTCTTCGAAGTTATTTTTAGACTCATTAGCCCTCATCACCTAGGCAGGCAGTGCATTAGCTAGTTAACTGTCTAGCTGTGATGATGTGTGTTTCTTCAGTCTTCACACATGCAAGCTTCAGGATACACACGCCTATCAACTACACTTCATTTAGCACACTGAGTGAGCACATCTTCTCATCTTACCTTTAAGTCTATGGCCAAAATAATGTTAAAAACTGAAGACAATTAGCATCATTGCTGCGTCTCAGCTCTGCTCCGGGCACGCGCATTTCCTGTCCTTCCCTTTCCTTATTTTTATACGTTGATCCGTCACGTTCAGCTGTTGTCATGGTAACAGGCATCCAGATCCCGGGTCTTCTGTGGGGATAATGCACTGTCAGAGGGCGAGAGGAGATGGGATTCAAGCCACACCGTCTGTGATGTGTACTGTATTATTCAGTCTTACGCATTATGAATTTTTTACACACATTAAATAGATCAATCAACATTTTTTAATTTTATTTATCAAGGTGAAAACAAACTACATTAATAACAAAATATAGAAATTTGACGAGTAAAAGGTGTTAGATTATTATTCATGCGTTTTAAGATACTTCTCAAGCGTAAGAATTTGGTTTTATAAATAGAAAATTTGCAAACATATATAGTAAGTATTATAATATAGTAAGTTAGTAAGTATTTATTATACACACTCACCGGCCACTTTATTAGGTACACCTTACTAGTACCAGATTGGACCGCCTTTTGCCTTCAGAACTGCCTTAATCCCTTGATGTATAGATTCAACAAGTGCATGCGAATGATGCGAATCTCCTGTTCAACCAAAGGTGCCCTATTATTGGATTGAGAACTGGTGACTGTGGGTGCCATTTGAGTACTGTGAACTCATTGTCATGTTCAAGAAACCAGTCTGAGATGATTCACGCTTTTGACATGGTGCATTATCCTGCTGGAAGTAGCTCTCAGAAGATGGGTACACTGTGGTCATAAAGATATTCAGGTAGGCTGTGGCGTTGACATGATGCTCAATTAGTACTAATGGGCAAAAATGTGCCAAGAAAATATCCCCCACACCATAACACCACCACAAGGCGGGTTGGATTCATGCTTTCATGTTGTTGACGTAAAGTTTTGACCCTACCATCCGAATGTCACAGCAGAAATCGAGACTCATCAGAAAGGGCAATGTTTTTCCAATCTTCTATTGTCCAATTTTGGTGAGCCTGTGCGAGTTGTAGCCTCAGTTTCCTGTTCTTGGCTGAAAGGAGTGGCACCCGGTGTGGTCTTCTGCTGCTGTAGCCCTTCTGCCTGAAGGTTGGATGACTTGTGCATTCAGAGACGCTCTTCTGTAGACCTCGGTTGTAACGAGTGGTTATTTGAGTTACTGTTGCTGTTCACCTCTGACCTCTGGCATCAACAAGGCATTTGAGCCCACAGAACTGCCGCTCACTGGATATTTTCTCTTGTTTGCGCCATTCTCTGTAAACCCTAAAGATGGTTGTGCGTAAAATTCCCAGTAGATTCTGAAATACTCAGACCAGGTCGTCCAACACCAACAGCCATGTTAAAAGTCACTTAAATCACCTTTCTTCCCCATTCTGATGCTCAGTTTGAACTGCAGCAGATCGTCTTGATCATGTCTACATGCCTAAATGCATTGAGTTGCTGCCATGTGTTTGTCTAAATAGAAATTTGCATTAACAAGTAGCTGGACAGGTGTCCCTAATAAAGTGGCCAGTGTGTATATTATTTAAGTGTGTGTACTGTGTATATTTAATATGTGCACACATGCATATATTTGAGAAATAATTTATTTATATTTCAATATAAGATATGTATGTATATGATAAAAATGATATATAAATATCTATGTAAAAATTGTGCGTGTCACATATACAATATATATATATATATGTGTGTGTGTGTGTGTGTATGTGTGTGTGTGTGTGTGTGTGTGTGTGTGTGTGTGTGTGTGTGTGTGTGTATATATATATATATATATTTATATATTTATATATTTATATATATGTAATGTATATGTGACACATACACAGAAACAAAACAATTTTTTACATGGATACTTATATAGAATTTTTATCATATACATACATATTTTATATTGAAATATAAATAAACATTTTCTCATATATATATATATATATATATATATATATATATATATATATATATATATATATAAAAAAAAATTTCTCATATATATTGTCTCGTAAATATATAATACACCCACACATATCAAACAAACTTTTATTTTGGATGTAATTATTCTCAGTTAATCTTAATTCATTCATTCACTCATTCATTCAAACATTTTCTTTTAGGCTTAGTCCCTTTATTAATCTGGCAACTTATCCAGTAAATATTTTACACAGCGGATGCCCTTCCAGCCGCAACCCATCACTAGGAAACAGCCATACACACTCATTTACGCTCAAACACTACAGACATTTTAGCTTACCCAATTCACCTATACCACATGTCTTTGGGCAGTGGGGGAAACCGGAGCAACCGGACTCGGAGGAATCCCACACCAACACGGGGTAAGTTATTCTTGTATGTACATAATATAATATAATATATGTACATATATAGGCAGAAAAACTCCACATTGATAATAATAGCAGCAAGTAGTAACAACTGATCACCTATAACAATTTATAATAATTGTGCAGAATAATTTCAGGAGGGTCACGTGACACTAAACTGGAGTAATGATGCTAAAAAAAATAAGCTTTGGGTCATATAAATATTTATTGCATTCAATTTATAACGATTTTTAAGTGTTAAAAATATTTCACAAATGTATATTGTATTTTTGATGTATATATAAATAAATGCTTCCATGGTGAGCATAAAATTATTTTTTAAAGCATCTTTATTCTCATAATATATAATATACTACATTTTCAATAAACAATTTAAATCAACATTTATAAATGATAACTTATCTTTTAGTATTATTATTATGTTTTATTAATTCGTTTTTTGTTAGAAGTAAAGTATATTTTACTGAGTAATCATGCTTTTTCCAATAAATAAAAAAGTTTTAATTACCATTAAAATCTATGGGATTTGACTAATATATATATAACAATATGTCAAAATCGTTTATTTTATTTTATGTTATGTATTTATAAAATTAAATCTTTTATCAAAAACCCCAATATTCCGCTATTCATGACGCAAATTTGCAAACTAATGAATATAAATTAGGGCAGTATGACGTTGCTTTCTACTTACTGAGCCCAGAGCCACGCCAAATCATTAATATTCATGAGCCGTATGCTGTCTCGCGTAGAGACCACGCCTACCACCGCTGTTCAGGACGCAGTAAAATAAAGCTTCCGTATTTCGAATCATCATGGCAGCCGGTAAAGCGTCCTTGGCGGCGCTTGGACTTCAGTTTTGTGTGGGAAATAAGCTTTTGTCGAAGTCAAACTTGCCTTGTATTATCAGCCGCGTTAGAAGAGGTAAGCATTTTCAATCACAGTCGAAAGACAATAATATTACAGAAATAAATGTCATTATGTTGTTGACTCTCGACACTGACATTCTGACAAGACAAGAACATGAAGTGTGAATGACTCCAGGTTAACATGAGTAATGAGACATAAAACAAGCAAAATGTGTGTATAAATATGTGTGACCAGCGCTTGTTGTCACAGTTTATTGTTGTCCGGCTGTTTAATTGTGTTTTTAATATATTTAATGTGTGCTAACTTGCTATAATGTGACAATTTTATTATATTCTTGTCTTGGAAGTACTTAAAAATCTCTTTTTAACGTACTTTACGCTTGTCTTTGTTGTATGACAGTGTTTTTATGTTCATTTTTATGACAAAAGGTATTGTTAGAGAACATTTTATGATGTTAATAATAGATAGAATTGGACAGAATCATAATTTAAAACAGTATTTGTACTAAAACAGAACTGACTGTCTGCATGTATGTTCACGTCAATAGCTGCGTCCCAAATCGCATACTTATGCACTATTCTACGCCATTTTGTAGTATAAATAGTGTAAGTAGTGTGTTCACACTGAAAAATCTTAAAATAATAAGTGCACTTTAATTACCCGGATGATGCACTCATTCAGCCGCTAAAATGAAGTGTGTAATGATGGACACTTCACGCACTCAACGACCGCAGGTTTGCTTACGTAGCGGAAAGGGCGGAGCTATCGGACGCACATGTTGGATAACTTTATTTATTTTGGATGGAGAAAGCAAATTTCTCCTACGAGAGTGATTATATCGCCTCCCGATGGTGAATGCGGCAATACTCACGATAGGTATTATTTGATAATTCGGTCGTTTATTTCAATGATTTGGCAACCGTCAAACGTCATCAGGGAAACGGTTTGAATTTCCGTTTAGTAAAAAAACATTAGTGTGCCATTTGGGACAACACTACATACATGTACTATCCTGTTGAGTGTGTAAGTGCATAAGTACATAGTGCATGAGTGCATAGTGTATAGTGTGCCATTTGGGACGCAGCTAATGTAATAGGAAATAGGGTTGTCGTGATACCGTTAGTTCAAGTCCAAAAAAATTCACCATTGTTATGGGAGCTATCAGGAATTACTATGCTCTTTAAAAAATATCAATCATCTCCCTCCCTCCCTATCATGTTCTTTATTCATTTTTTCTTCTCTCTTTCTTTCTCTCTAGTATGTCTTTTTCATTGACAGTGTAATTCATATTCTGTATTGTAAACAATTAGTTACAAACTTGTCAACTGTTATTTTTAAAAAAAAAAAAACAAACAAACAAAAAATTATACTATTAGTTCATTTTACAATACTTTACCAGCTGAAGTATCACAATACCAAATAGTATTGCAATACTACTCAAATAATAAAGAGAACTGTCAGAAATACTATATTTTAGTTGTTATAATTGGTCTACTTGATTTGAATTCATAATTCCCTCATTATTTAATAAGTTATTTTTTTCACGTCACTTCATCTTAAATGTATTGGCTCTGTTTGCTTATTTTATAGATAACTGACCAACAAAAATACATTAAAATAAGGATACAAATTATACCAAATGAAATTTGTTACAAAAAGAGACTTTTTGAAGTGGTCAAAAATTGTTTCAATGTTTTTTCTTTTGTTTTTCATCCATTGTTTTTTTTTTCAGTCTTATCAGGTAATAATCCAAAGTAATTCAAAATTTCACTTTGTGAGTTGTTCTTTTTAAGAGATTGTTGCAGTTGTTGTAGCTACTAAATCATACTGACGGGAACAGAAATGAACCGATTCAGGTGTGCATTTGTAATGTCAGAAAACATCAGAAAACATGAAACCTTAAAGGGCCCCACAGACTATTAAAATAAAATGGTCTATTGTTGCACAAACGGGTGAACATTTTAGTGACTTTTCCATATGCAACATTATCTATTATAGATAGACCGTTAACAAACTACAGTGGCACCACCAGTATATTGGAGCCATAGTTTCACGATACTACCATAGTACCGGTAAATAGTGCAACCCTAATAGAAAATCCTGTGAAAATATTTCCTTGCTTTGTTAAACAGCATTTGGGAAATATTTGAGAGACTGTGACAATAACTATATGTTTTATAGACCATTTCAATATGGTCATGTCTTTGGCCCATTAACATTTCCTGCTTGTCTTCAAACTATTTTGTAACTGCAACAATAAGCAATTCAATCATATCATGACGTTAAAACAGCTATCATAACATTGTTTAACAATATGTGGCTCTTTTTGGATTCTTGGAAGCTATAGATTTTAAAATGTAAAACCGAAAATATGCTGGGACCATTGTTCTTATTGTTTACATCTTTCAAAATGGTCTATAGCACATCTCTAAACTTAAAAAAAAAAAGTAAACTGCTAAACCGTCTATATTCTTAGAGTTTAGAATAATTAGATTTAGTTTCTCGATTGGCTACAGAACAAATCAACTTAATTAAACTCGTTAAATTGCACTGTAAGCTAAATATTTATGTCTTGCAAAATAACTAGTCACATATTATGTACTGTCATCATAGCAAAGATTAACAAGATTTGGTATTAGCAATTAGTTATTAAACTATTATGTTTGCTATTGTTAAACAGCACTTGGGAAATATTTGTCAAATTGCTCTTCTCAAACGCTTTCTGTCTTGCAGAGTTTTCCACAAGTGTTTTGTCTCAGACTGTTGACGAGTCCAGCGCCTCAACTTCTCCCAGCAGCAGCTGTTTTGGTGGACCTTTGGAGCATTACAACAGTCTTGTACGGGATGGACAGCTACGAGAAGATCTGCAGCAAAGAGCCGTTGTGGAAAAACTGGATCAGATGCAGAAAAATCTCAGAGGATACAACAATGACCACTCAACATTTTTTTCAAAGGTAAACCATCCAGACTCCAGACCTAAATATCACAGAATATACAGTCAACATTTGAAGTGGATTAAAAAAGTGTCCCAAGACAAGAATTGGTGTCGTTCTATAGTTTATGGACAGCTTTGATATAAGGGTTTGATCCATTTCAAATGTTGACTATATACAGATAAAGGGCTCTATTTTGACGGTCCAAGCGCAGAGCCCAAAATGCAGGGCGCAAATGATTTCAGGGCGTGGCAGAACACATTTTTGCTTATTTACGGACGGGAAAACCTGCTTTGCACCAAGGCGCATGGGCTAAAAGGGTTGAGTTTATTTTCTTAATGAGTTATAGGTGTGTTTTGTAGGGATGGGAAGATTAACCGATATGTATCGATAGGCGGTCATGCGCGTGCACGATGCGAGTGCATCGGTTGAGCAGCAGAGGATGAATGAAATTTTGGAAGCAAATCGAGATGCATCGGTTTTTGCGAGATGGATCGATTTTTCCGAGATACAGCTTATATTTTTAATATAGAATGTATTTTTTATTTTTTAACAATTGTTGTCAACCTGTTTTTGGCGCATAATTTAATCGACCTACATAAAGTAAGCCTTAGCAACGGATTTGCGGATGTGCACACACTACAACTCAGTGTATCAGGTGTGCGGATGAAGCTAGTGGTGCGCCCTCAGAAAGCGCGAGAAGCAAAACAAACATTTTATTCCCCACTGAGTTTTAAATCTAAAGTATGGCAAGCAACATTATGGATTTAAGGATGGACGACATGACAGGACAGATGCAATTTGCAAAATGTGCCGCGCATCTGTAAAATACGCGGGCAGTACGACTAATCTGATATCTCACTTGAAGCGGCGCCACGGTGTTGTTGTGAAAGCATCTTCCAGTGTTTCTGCATCCCCGGCTTTCGCACTGCTTCAACCAGTTCCAAAAGTGGTGAGAAAAGCATTGCAAGTTTTTTTTTCCGTGCGCAACAGTTCTGCTTGCTCTACGCCAATATCGAATGCTATTGCATTGTTCATCTGCAAAGATATTCAGCCTAGTGTCACGGAGAACGAAGGTTTTAAACACCTCCTCCTGTTAATTTTTATTTAATTATAATAATAATAATAATATTAATAATAATAATGATAAAAATAATGGGTGTCACGGTGGCACAGTGGGTAGTTTGACCACCTCACAGCAAGAAGATTGCTGGTTTGTTATATTTTTATTAGCCTGTTGTTTACAGTGACAGTGTTGTTTCAAAGCAGCATAACACTGCTAGTTCACGACCTTAAGTTTTGAATAATCAGTGGCAAAATATATCTTTGTAAAACTTGTTTTCATAGTTGAAAAGTTAAATCACAATTCTTGTTGTGCAATGCTAAATTTATTTATGTTGAAAGAGTGCAAATATATACATATTTTTTTAATATATATTGCACTTATACATTCTGTTTATCTTGAAAATACTTAAATAATATGTGCTATATGTTCTAAAATGGCCCTCTACTGTAAACTGACACTCTGGCTCTGAGAGAAGAGCCAGTTTGTAAAAAAAGTCTTGGTTTTGCTTGGTTTATAAATAATCAAACTCATTCAATGGCACAGCATCCTCTTTCACATCATCTCATAAACTTGATCTAATTAGTTAGTGCTAAAATATCGCATCGTATCGTGATATGGGTGTGAATCGTATCGTGTTGCATCGCAATATGTCACAAATGTATCGCTAATATATCGGATCGTATTCTTTGTATCGAGATGCGTATCGGATCGGCATTATAGCTTAGATGCCCAACCCTAGTGTTTTGAGAATAAACCAATTAGAGTCTCATCTCCCATTCCCTTTAAGAGTCAGCTGCGTCGCGCCAAGAGCGCATTCGCTATTTACAGGACGCAAAGTAAGTCTAAGTGAAAAAAATGAGTATTTCACAAGCAAACAGTTAACAGTTTTTTTTTTTTTTAACAGAAAACTGTTCAACAGAACATCTACTGCGTGAGAATTCAATTCAATTCAATTCAATTCAATTCAGCTTTATTTGTATAGCGCTTTTACAATGTAGATTGTGTCAAAGCAGCTTCACATAAATGGTCATAGTAACTAGAACAGTGGGGTTCAGGTTTTAGTGTGTGGTTCAGGTTTTATAGAATGAGAGATAATGGATCTACTTTCACTTTCGCTCTTGGATAGGGAAACGTTTACGCACAGACATCAATTAGTCTATAAATAAATACTTTTGTTTAAGCGCAAATATTCGTTTTAAAACTATTTCTAAATTCAGTTCTAATTTCCAGCAAATGAATAAATGAACAATAATAACCAAGTGTGGTCAAAATACTGAGTAATTTCCAAATACACCTGCCATGCCCCATATGGTCTAAAACCTGACAGGTGGGCAAATCTAAGCTTTATAAATATGATATATAATAAATAAAACTGCTAATAATAATGACATTATACAAAAGCAAATTGTTATGAATGAACTGAAAAAGCCTCCCGAGATGAAGACGACATAAAAGCAGTGTTTTTTCATATTTATGTAGGCTACAAAATAATGTTTTGTAATATTTTAATCCTTTATATTTATATTCTATATCTATTCTTATTATATCCTATATATATTCTTAATATTTAAATTTTTTCATATGTAAAGATATTTGCCTATTGCTCTCTTGTGCGTATTAAGCAGTGTGGAAGCGAGGCACAACTCTGCGCCAGAGTTTAGACCGGGTTAGTTTTGGTCTAATGAAAAATCTATTTTAGTTTCTCAAAATGGCAACGCACCAGTGGTCCGCCTCAGAACGTCTCCTTTTTAGACCAGAACGCCTATGGGCGCACAAATGAGCGCTAATGCATTTGCTATTTAAACAGCGTAGCGCAATGCCTCAAAACAATTCTTGCGCCAAGCTGAAACTACCAAAAGACTATTGCGCAGCGCCTTGCGCCACACTGCGCCGGGTGTATGATAGGGCCCAAAGTCAGACTTATTAGCCCTCCTGTATATTTTTTCTCCTATTTCTGCTTAACAGGCTAATAATATTAACCTTAAAATGGCTTAAAATTTAAAAAATTGCTTTTATTCTATCTGAAATAAAACAAAAATGAGTTTCTCCAGAAGAAAAAAATATTATATTTAACTCATCTTTATTTCTATAGCACTTTTACTATGGAAGGTGTCAAAGCAGCTTGACATAGAAGTTCTAGTAAGTTGAAATTGTGTCAGTCCAGTTTTCAGAGTGGCGGGAAACAAACTTCACCAACTGATGAATTTGAAGGAAAAAGCTTAGAGAGCAACCAGGCTCAGTTGGGCATGACCATTTTTCCTCTGGCCAAACTTGTCTAGGCATCGAAGGCTGGAGAACGCTGGACATCCATAGTAGAGAAGGTGCGAGTAGGTCACCAGTGGGTGTGCAGGCTGGCCCTCATGATCAATGCGGAGACTCGTCTGTCACTGGGGTCTTTCAGGAATCTGTCTCATGCTCTCTGCTCCTTCATGACCACCACAGCACCTTAGGATAGGGCCTGGTCTAGGATTATGGAGACCTCGGGATGATTAAAAACAGACTAACATAAGCGCAGATGCCGTTCAAATGATAATATCTTTTGTAAAGTGTTCCAGGCTCCGGTTGCCGTAATAATGCAGCCTAACAATCTTTTAAACAATCCTAAGCCAAAATAAAACAATAGGACTTTCTCCTGAAGAAAAATATATTATAGGAAATACTGTGAAAAATGTTCAGGATATGGCCTGGTCTAAGATTATGGAGACTTTGGGATTATGGAAAACAGACTAGCATAAGTGTAGATGCTGTTCAAATTATATTATCTTTTGGGAAGTGTTCCGGCTCCAGTTGCCCTAATTATTGCAACCTAACAATCTTTTGAACAATCCAAAGCAAAAATAAAACAAATGAAACTTTCTCCAGAAAAAAAAATATTATAGGAAATACTGTGAAATATTCCTTGCGCTGTTAATCATCATTTGGGAAATATTTGAGGGAGAAAAAAGGGCTAATAATTATGACTTCAACCGTATAAATGAGTGTTTAACAAATTCTAACTTCTCTTTGCATCTGCAACAGTTTATCTCCAAGCGAAAGCCACCAAAAGGTTATTACATTTTTGGAGATGTTGGTAAGTTCTGCAACATTTTATTGTAGTTTTTGTTTTTGTGTTGTTTTAAAAAGAAATAATTGTTATTATTGTATATTTCCTCATGTACAGGCACAGGAAAAACTATGGTTATGGACATGTTTTATAATCATGTAGAGACGGAGAAAAAAAAAAGGGTCCATTTTCACGGATTCATGTTGGATGTGCATAAACGTAAGTTCAGTTTTTAACAATATGCTGTGAATTTATTGATGATTTTTGATTCGTCCTCCTGTCTTTTTTTTTTTTTTTTTATATTTCCCAAATTATGATTAACAGAGCAAGAAATGTTTGGCAGTATTTTTTATAATATTTTTTCTTATTTGTTTTATTTCGACTAAAATAAAAGCAGTTTTACATTTAAAAAAAAAAAAACATTTTAAGGTCAAAATTATTAGCCCCCTAAAGCTATATTTTTTCGATTGTCGGCAGAACAAACCATCGTTATACAATGACTTGCTTAATTACCCTAATTCATCTAGTTAAGCCTTTAAATGTCACTTTAAGCTGAATACTAGTAACTTGAAAAATATGTAGTCAAATGTTATGTGCTGTCATCATGGCAAAGATAAAATAAATCAGTTATTAGAGAGGAGTTATTAAAACTATTATGTTTAGAAATGTGTTGAAAAAAAATTCTGTCCATGAAGCAGAAATTGGGGAAATTTTTTTTACAGGTGGGCTAATAATTCTGAATTCAACTTTATGTAGTATACCTAATCTGACATTCAGAAATTGAATCTACCATGATAATAAACATGCAAAATGGCACTTCAAAATACTGTAATAAATTATTTATTAGTTAAACTTTTAGATTGCTTTTGAAGAATATTCATATTGTATTTGCAGTGGTGTTTATAACATGAAAATATGCCTTACTACATGCTGAACTATTGATAAAAAAATAACTTTATTAGAACATAAAAGTGTATTAGACTATAAACATTTAACATTTAGCTATTTAACTAAACTCATAATGAAAACTACAAAAGCTTTTATTAATCTTATGTGATGCTCAATTCTTATTTGAAACCTAATAATGTATTAATTTTAGTCGTTTTCTGTTTGAAAACTTTAATCATTTTATTTAATCAAACTAATAAAATTCAGTTGGGGTGACATGGTGGCTCAGTGGTAAGCACTGTCGCCGCACAGCAAGAAGGTTGCTGGTTCGAGTCTCGGCTGGACGAGTTGGCATTTCTGTGTGGAGTTTGCATGTTCTCCTCGTGTTGGTGTAGGTTACCTCCAGGTGCTCCGGTTTTCCCACAGTTCAAAGAAATTCACTATAGGTGAATTGAATGAGCTAAATTGGCCAAGTGTACAGTATGAGTGTGTGTGTAAGTACGAGAGTGTATAGGTGTTTCCCAGTACCGGGTTGCAGCTGAAAGGGTTCTTTCCGCTGTGGCAACGCCTGATAAATAAGGGACTAAGCCGAAGGAAAATGAATGAATGAATGAAATTCAGTTTGTGGTTTAAACTAATATTAGCATAGTAATTGTAATAAATCTGCATTGTTTTTTCTAATGAGATTTTATTTTAGTTTATTTCAGTTTATTGGCCCGTTTCCACTGAGTTGTACAGTACGGTTCGGTTTGGTGCGCCGTTTCCACTGTCAAAAGGCATACCGAAAAACCGTACTGTACCACTTTTTCAGCACCTTTTCAAAAGGGTACCAAACACGAGAAAGGATACCAAAAAGGCAGAGCTAGACGTGCAGCTAAACGCTATTGGTTTACAGAGAAACGTCATTCACTCATGCAACAAGCCAGAATGAAAACAAAAGAGCCGCCATGTTTAAAGTACACAGCTGAGAGATCTTTTACAGCGTAAATATATATCCATATTATAATTTGATGAACAGCCACAAAGCCAAAAAAGAGGAGCAGATTTACCCTGTACCCCTTAGTTTATTACGTGCCAGTCTGAAGCGTGAGCGGATTCGTTTTCTTGTTTGCGCTCGCTGCGTGTCTATATTTGAAATAACAAACTTCTTGAGCTGATGATAATACCGTGCGCTTGATTATTGACGTGCTTTTAAAACCCCATCCTGTCAGACACTGACAAACGAGAGAGTGAAGCTCGAAAAAACAAAGGAGAAGCCGTAAAAAAAGGAGGACATTATTTTTTCAGCATATGATATGTAAGCCACCCGTACAGCTTTACTGTAGAAATTTTCTTGAGTAAAAAATGTCGATTGAAGCTTTCTGTCGTACACCATGCCCACTAAAAGGGTACCCTTGGCAGTGGAAAAGCAAGCCTGATAAAGGTGACCCGTTCCGAATCGTACCGTACCGTACCAGTCAGTGGAAATGGGCCATAAGTGATATCTTTTGTACTTTATAATCCTTTTGCATATAAATTTAATTGAAACATTTGTTTACTCTGTGTATATACTAATATAATACAGCAATAAACAAATTATTTTTTCGTGTTATACTTGATAAGGTAGCTTTTTTTCTGTAGCTTAGTTCTATATCGTGATAATCCCTTAAACCGTAATTTTAGCAATTACTCACAACAAGACATTTGACACTGGCAAAAGCCTAATGTCTATTGATAATACTTAAATTCTGATAGTTTTCTATTTATAGTAATAAAAACAATTACATGATTTTCTTGTTTACCTTACAACATTTATAATTATTATACCATCACCATCAACATATTTTCATGCCTATAGACATTGTTGTATGAAGAGATATACAGAAGACAGAAACTGACTAAATGTCTATCATTTACCATGTCTGAAAATATTCCTGAAATCTCAAAAATAACTGGTGTAGGATTTCAAGTTCTGTATATAGATGATATACAGACGGCAAAATAGTAAAAATGCTATTATTTGCTCTTACTCAGATAGACTCATGTTTATGTAGGAATCCATCGGCTCAAACAAAGCTTGCCCAAGAGAAAAGTGGGAAAAATGGCAAAGGCATACGATCCTATCGCACCGGTTGCTGAAGAAATCAGTGAAGAGGCCTGCCTGCTGTGTTTTGATGAGTTTCAGGTGAATGTTTCACTTTTCTATTGCATCGTTGTAATCTAATCAAGCCTTTGTGATTTGTTTCTGCCTCTTGAAGTCTGCTTATGTTATCTTATAATCCATGCAATGACAATCAAACGTACAGAGAGAGTTGATTTGTTTATTTTTTGCTTTCTCTATTCATCAGGTCACCGACATTGCAGATGCCATGATCCTCAAGCAGCTCTTTGAGAACCTCTTCCTGAATGGGGTTGTAGTTGTTGCCACGTCCAATCGCCCTCCAGATGGTAAGAAGACATCGATCCAGCAAAGACTCAGAATGTTGATATGATCTTCCAGCAGTGAATTTACGCAAGTTTTACACGCATTCTGGAGGGTATGAGGATTGCTTGTCTTATTATCCGACATTTTGAATAGTGATATTCAAAAAGAATTGTGTTATCTGCAAAAATTATTCAATTAAGAGTTACGTAAAAATACAGTTGAAGTTTTTTCTCTTTAATTTTTTTTTTTAATGGAAAGAAGATTTTTGTTCAACACATTTCTAAACATTATAGTTTTAATAACTCATTTCTAATTGCTGATTAATTAAATTTTTGCCATGATGACAGTAAATAATATTTGACTAGATATTTTTTAAGATACTATTATTCAGATTAAAGTGACATTTAAAGGCTTAACTAGGTTAATTAGACAAGTTAGGGTAATGAAGTCATTGTATTAAGATGGTTTGTATTGCAGACAGCTTGAAAAGTTGCTTAAGGGGACTAATAATATTGACCTTAAAATGGTTAAAAAAACTGCTTTTATTCTAGCCAAAATAAAACAAATAAGACTTTCTCCAGAACAAAAATATTATAGGAAAAATTGTGGAAAAATTCCTTGCTCTGTTAAACATAATTTAGGAAATTTTTAAAAAAGAAAAACAATTTCACAGGAGGTTTTTTGTTTGCACCAAAAACAAAATCTTGTTTTACAGATCTGTACAAAAACGGATTACAGAGGGTGAACTTTGTGCCCTTCATAGCTGTGCTAAAGGTAAGCACTTGAGCAGCATGAATGCTATCTAATACACTCAGATTCACTGATGTAACCTACTGTACTTTAAGGCCGCATTTACACTGCACTGTTCAAGTGACTCAAATCCGAAATTATTATTTTTTTCTCCCATGTGGCACAGATCAGATGTGGCCCATGTATGTGTAAGCAGGAACAAATCACATGGATTACGATTTACCCAAATCAGATTCAGACCTTGTTCTTATGTGGAAAGTTATCCGATATGAATCAGATCTGTGTTCTCGTGTCTGCAGTGTAAGCAGGTAGATCGGATTTTCATCTGTCAATGCAAGTCGCGCGTCATTAAAAAACATAGCGAATGCGAATGATGTCAAGTCTGATGCTTTCATTTCAGAACAGGCCTCAACAGACTTCCAAAGGTCAAATCTCATACACGGACTAAAACAGCTTTTATATTGTCATATAGCACAGGTATTTAAGGATGTTGATAAGAGCGAGAGAACGCAATGTCCGCCATGTAACCAATATAAACTAATATAAAACTACTGCTTCTATATCACGTGCATAAATCACGCCATTGACATTACTTTAAGATGCCTAAAGGTATAAAAAAGCCTATATATCAAAAGAAGATGGACAAATGAGAACCTTTCTGTCATAAACTATAGTAAAACAGCCTGTCAATAGTTGCGAACACATTACATACAGGAATAGAGAAAAGAGCACTCTTTAATTATCAGCTGTTAGTCAGCGTCCGCTTTTTTTTCCTGGTTATTTCGCCTTTGCCGTGTGCTGTGTACATGCAGACGATGGGATACGAGTCACTTTTAAAAGATGATGTAAGCAGGTCATCAAATAAATCAGATACAGTCACAAAATTGGAATTGACCATCAAGATCTGCAGTGTAAATGAAGCCTAAGATGGCGCATGATGTCTTGTAATGTTTTAGTGAATCTACACGGCTTCAAAAGCTCATAATCTTCCACGTAAGGGAATTGTTCTGCCTAAAAGAGAGCACTGCCCAAAACATGTTTATTACTTCAGCAAACTCCATGTCAAAGTTTGAAATATTTAAACAATGCCACCCAAAGGGATACATAGAGAAAGACATGACACTTTGCGAAAGAGAACTATTGGCCAAAGTGTATGAATGCAAAAGTGTATGAGTGTTTTCCAGTACTGGGTTGCGGCTAAAAGGGCATCCGCTGCATAAAACATATGCTGGAATAGTTGGCGGTTCATTCAAGTGTGGCAGCCTCTAGTAAAATAAGGGACTAAGCCAAAGGAAAATGAATGAATGAATGAACGAATGAATTTCTCATTTAATAGGTCTCTGATCTGTCTACTCAATTATTTGTTTTGTAAATTTCTGACTTTTCAGATAGACTAGAAATCAAGATGCCAAAAGGAAATCTAAGCATTGACATTGCATGTTGTTTTAGTTATTTTCTGTTGGACTTTCTGCAAGTAATGCTACGGTCAAATGTCTTTTAATCAGGAGTACTGCCAAACTTTACGTCTGGATTCTGGAATAGATTACCGGAGGAGAAATCGCCCTGCAGCTGGAAAACTCTTCTACCTGTAAGAATTCATTAAATTGTTAAAATGAGATGTTCCTGCTTTAGAATAGATTAGTTATGCATTTTTAATAATATATCAGCATACTAACATATAATCACAGAAATCTATCTTTAAATTGATTCCTGATCTATTTATCTAAAGTTGTTTTTTTCTCTCTGTGAGAGACTAAACAAAGCTGCAATTTTTTGTTTGTTTAGATTTTTTCTAAACTTTCAATTCAAGTTTATTTGTATATTGTGAAAACCAGTAATTATTGTTTCAAAAAGTGCACATTCTTGCCTTGCAATACAATTTGGAAAATTTAAGGTTATTAGTTACCATAACTTGAAGGTCACTGGTTTGAGCCTCGGCTGGGTCAGTTGGTGTTTCTGTGTGGAGTTTGCATGTTCTCCTTGTGGTCACGACACTTGGGTTTCCTCCGGGTGCTCCATTTTCCCCCACAAGTCCAAAGGCATGTGCTGTAGGTGAATTGGGTAAAATAAAAATGGTTTGTAGTGTATGTGTGTGTTAAATGAGTGTGTATGGATGTTCCCCAGTGATGGGTTGCAGCTGGAAGAGCATCCGCTGCGTAAAACATATGCTAGATAAGTTTGCAGTTCATTCCACTGTGGCGACCACTGAATAATAAAGAGTCTAAGCCAAAAAGAAAATGAATGAATGAGTTACCAAAACTATATTAGTTATCAATAGTAACTAATCATTAGATCAGCCGTTTCCTAAAATGTCTAAAGTTTACAATTTCTAAATTTTATGCTCTTAAATTCACTGAAGTGTTGTATTCTAGTTCTTAAATCATTTGAATTGGGCCTTAATTTTCCAATGTCTTAGTAACACTAGCTCTAAAACCTTTTAATGTGTTGTGTTTGTTTCGAGTCTGTGCTGCTTTAGTTCTGTCTTTCTCTAGTCCAAATATTCCACTGTTTGTAGTCCACTGTATTACCACTACAAATGACATCAACATTGTTATAAAGGTATTCAATTAAGTTAATAATGGTCTTTAAAAATGCAATTTCAAAATGACAATTTTAGGACTTAAAAGCCTTAATCTCACTAAAGTGTTGTATTCTTAAATAATTGTAAACATGTCCTAATTCTCCAATGTTAATGTAGCACTAAACTCTAAAACATTTTTTAAAATGCTTCCACAATGACTTTAAATGTGTTTTGTTTGTTTTCATTCTGTGGTTTTTGTCTTAATATTCCAGTTTTGTTTTTGGAAACATTCAGTTCAAGTATTTTTATAGTGCTTTTCACAAAAATTATTGTTTCAAAGCAGCTTTACGAAAGGTGCACTTTATTGCATTACAATAAAATCCAGAACATTTAAGGTCATTAGTTACCATAACTTTATTAGTTACTAATAACTTTAACTAATTAACTAGTAACTAATTACTTGGACCGTTGTATTTTGCTTTTGCAAGGTTGAAGGGTCACTTTTTCCCAATATCATGTTTCTGAATTTCTAAAATTTAGATTCTGAAAGCTCTTAAATTCACTGAAGTGTTGTATTCTAGTTATTAAATCATTTGAAACGGGCCTCAATTTTCCAATGTCTATGTAACACTACCGCTAAAACTTTTTAAAATTCTCTTACAATGATATAAAATGCGTTGTGTTTGTTTTGATTCTGTGCTGCTTTAGTTCTGTCTTTCTCTATTTCAAGTATTCCACTATCTATAGTCTACTGTATTGCCCTTACAAATGACACCAATGTTGTTATAAAGGTATTACATTTAGTTAATAATGGTCTTTTAAAACGTCTGCAATTTTAAAATGACAAGTTAAAGCTTTAAACTCACTAAACTGTTGCATTATAGCTCTAAAATAATTTTAAATGGGTTAATTGTCCAATGTTAATGTAGCACTTACTCTAAAACTTTTTAAAATGCTTCCACAATGTTTGTTTTGATTCTGTGGTTTTAGTCTTAATATTCCAGTTTTGTTTTTTCGAAACTTGTAGTTCAGTTCAAGTTTATTTGTATTTCACTTTTCGCAATAATTATTGTTTTAAAGCAGCTTTAAAAAAGGTGCGCATTACTGCATTACAATAAAATCCAGAACATTTAAGGTCATTAGTTACCATAACTTTATTAGTTACTAATAACTTTAACCAATTAACTAAAAACTTAAACCGTTTTATTTTGCTTTCGCAAGTATGAAGGGTCACTTTTTCCCAAAATGATTTGTTTTTTTAAAATGTCTACAGTTTACAATTTCTAAATGTCAAGGTCTAAAAGCTCTGTAATTTGTTTTAGCTCTTAAAGGGCCATGAAACCCCCTCGTTTCAGCAGGGTGTTTTCACACCTATACTTTGGAAAAACCCAGAAAAGTGGGCGTGTCCAGCTCTGTTTAGGGGGGAGTGTCGGAGGAGCAAAAGAGGCATGGTGTGGGATTGTCTATTTGACCACGTGTTAAATATTCCAGAGTTCCAGAGTCAAAACACACACACACACACACAGGGAAGAAAGTGACTGTGTTTACATGGACATCTGTAATTTAATTATTTGCCAAATTATTAAATGGTGGACTTTAACTGCAGTTTGGGTCTTTCATTCAGGGAATTAATTCGTGCCCCTCTTGACAAACGAGATATTTGATTCGAGGAACTGATCTAAGCGTGTATTTTTCATGCATTGTTTGATACCGCACGGCGAATGAGAGAAAAAAATTAACTCTGCATTTCTCTGTAACTTGGATGCACTCCGCAGGTAAGCCGCGTGTGTTATTCCAGTCACAAAATGCGGTCAAAATCCTACATGACGGTAATAGTTTGGTTGTGGTGCTAACATGTTTACACTCGGTGTAATAGTTAGTTTGATACGAATAAACTGAATAAACAAAGAGCACCGGTCGCTCGCTTACCAAATCTGTAGAGACAGGACAATCACCAGCAACTAGAGCCGCGTCTTTATTAAGAAGAGACTACAAGCGAATCCGGATCTCCAATTGCAGAAGAGAAAAGATCTCGGGTAAACAATGTTCCTATACACGTAAGTTATTGTTGTTGCGCGTCGCGTCGCATACACTGTAATCCACACAAAACTTCACTTCAGGAAATTAGGAAAGCAACACTGCACGCTTGTTTTGGCAACACAATGTGGCGTCTCTGCCGTGATGCTGTCTTCACTGTAACATTAATGAATTTTAATGAAGTTGCACAATAGAGCGCGCTGATTGGTTTGAACCAAGTCTTACTCACGCATTAATGCAGCACACTCGGAGACGTAATACGGTACACCCAGGTACAGATGTTCAGTCTACACACTAAGATCTCATGGCCGTGTCGCAGCTTCAAAAATTCGTTTTAAACCGGAAGTACGAATTTGCTCGAAATAACGCAAAAACTACCAATTTTCACTTTTTAGTGAGATATATGTGACCTAATAGTGTTTTTAGCAGTGTGGGACACATATACAACTGTCAACAGCTCAAAAAATGTGTTTTGGTGTTTCGTGACCCTTTAAATAATTTGAAACAGGCCTTAATTTTCCAATGTCTATGTAACACTAGCTCTAAAACCTTTTAAAATTCAGTTAGAATGATATAAAATGTGTTGTGTTTGTTTTGATTCTGTGCTGTTTTAGTTCTGTCTTTCTCTAGTCCAAGTATTCCACTGTCTGTAGTCGACTGTATTACTACTACTACGACTACTACTACTACAAATGACACCACTGTTGTTATAAAGGTATTACATTTAGTTAATAATAATCCTTTAAAAAAGTCTGCAATTTCAAAATGACAATTTAAAGCTTTAAACTTAAATGTTGTATTCTAGTTCTTAAACAATTTTAAACAGGTCCTATAGTTCTTATGTAATTTAAAACAGGTCATAATTGTCCAATGTTAACAGAACGCTAGCTTTAATTTTTTCTTAAATGCTCCCACAATGATTTAAAATGTGTTTTGTTTGTTTTGATCCTGTAGTTTTAGTCCTAATAATCCAATGACACTAACAAATGACATCAAAATAGTGATAAGGTGTTAAAGTTAGTTAATAAAAGTCTTTAAAAAGGGCTTAAAGTTTTAAATTTGACTTGGTAAAAAATGTAGAAACCCTTAGAGTTGTTGTTTCATGTTAAGATGAAAAAAGAGAGTGTTTTAGAATTCAAAGCAGACCTCATTATGAACAGTGCTTTGGACAAATATCAATGAATAAAACACTGTATTATGAAGAGTTGAATTATTCATCACATATTCTGGAATTTAGTTCTAGTGAACCTGATGTTGACGCAACACTCGATAAGCTGTTTGATGAGATGGCCTTCAAACAGAATGATAGTAAGTTGGCCTTTAACACAAACACGCACACACACTGAATTTTTCTATATAATCTGATTGTAACAAAAGAACGTGTAATTGCATTAAATATCATCTTGCTGGAGATGTGAATGTGCATTATGTGTGAATTTACAGATTGTAAATTATTTTACACCAGCTGTAAGTCTTGTATTTTGTAATGCAATTTTGATTGTGTTTATCTCAGTTACCCGACCCAGATCTCTAAAGGTACATGGCAGGATACTGACACTTGATAAAGCATGTGGGACCATTGCAGACTGCACTTTTGAGGAGCTTTGTGACCGGGTAAGCTTATGTTTTCCATTCAAACTCATCGACTATGTTTACATGGATATCAGTAATCTAATTATTTGCCTTAATCCGAATAAGACCACAATATGATTAAGGTGTTTACATGAGTTGCTTATTTAATGTTCTCGTTTTACATGTTATAGTGCATAGTAGGCTTAAATTTTAATTCCGTCAAACCGCCTCCATATATTACCCCGGTATCCGGTATTACCGGGCCTAGTAAAAGTATATGGCGACAAATCAATGCCAATATTAATCGAGCGCAGCGGTAATGTTTGCGCGCAAGGAGAAGTGAACCGTGAGCAGATTACAGGTCTACACGCGAGAAAGCTACAGCTCGCGAGCGCACAGGGGATCTTCACGCGCGCGCTCAACTGATCCAGCACGAGAAAACAAGTCCCGTCATAAAACATCATCATCTGTGTGCACGATGTACGCTCTCGCAAGCGAAGTCATGCGCACGCGCGCGCGATCAGTTCTCTCCGCTCGCTCGCTGGTTCTTCTCTCTGCTCGCGCGAAACATTTTAGATTTTTGTCAGTCTTGGGCCGGGACTTGGTTTACTTGTTATCTCTAACGCTATTGGCTACTCTGCCTTTCTAGAATATTGGCATTGATTTGCCGCCATAACAAAATTATGATGTAAGGCTCAGACAGCATCACCAAACTGTTGGCTTTAGCCTAAAACATTCAGAAA
Source organism: Danio rerio (assembly GCF_052040795.2). Classification (NCBI taxonomy): domain Eukaryota; kingdom Metazoa; phylum Chordata; class Actinopteri; order Cypriniformes; family Danionidae; genus Danio; species Danio rerio. Next base: position 7,790,345 of record NC_141037.1, read on the forward strand.
CTGAATACCTTATATGCGACCTTAGGCTCGCAATCACCTGTTTGTCTTATTTGTATTCTTATGCGCGGGACACTCCTCTCATTCTCTCTCTCTCTCTCTCTCTCTTTCTCTCTCTCTCTCTCTCTCTCTCTTCTCCACACTGTACCGTGATGACAATCACACATACGTTTTTGTAGACATTAAATAAAGGATATTTAATATTTAATGACGGTATAACGGTAATGAAACTGACACCGTTGCTATTTTTAGATCCCGCGGTATACCATAATACCGCAATACCCCCCAAGCCTAGTACGTAGTTCGATCAACGTCATTACTTCCGCATTTATCGCTAGTTTCCTCTGCCGTTTTATGCAACAACAGTTCATGTTGGTCACCATGTGGGATTTTGGGCATTTGGTTTTTAACTTGACAAGTTCAGCTGCAGTTCATTTCTCACACTATGCATGAAAACAGACAACGGCGGATACAAATTCTCAAGCAACAGGCCACCGCTGCTTTTTCACTCACTAGCTTTTTTATTCATGCCCACACGAAAGTCACTTGAAGTCAAGGCACTTCATAATGTCCATTTCTTCCAGAATTCTCAGCATAGTCATTGTTTCCCACTCTCATCAAAAATGTGCTCTCTTGCGTGAGATCAATCTCATTTGGTTGTTGTCCAAAGCCTAACAACTTCCGTGTGTGTGTCCTGTCGCAAAATGTAGCAAAAAGTACTACAAAACGATAAGAATGTGATTGCGATGTATACGTGCTGCACTTCAATAATGTGACTAAAGTAAGAATACTCCATGTCTTAGTCATGTTTCCATGATTACTTTAGTAGGATTAAGGTAATCAAAAATCACTGTTTACATGGTAAACTCTTAATCAGAGTATGGTCTTAATCGCATTAAAATCAAAGAATTGGTGTCCATGTAAGTGTACTCGCTGTTACTCATTGAAATGAACTAGAATTAGTATGTGATGCATTTGTTTTCATTATTAGCCTATAGGAGCCAGCGACTACCTGGAGATCTCTGCTGTGTTTGACACGGTTTTCATCAGAAACATTCCTTTGCTCACTTTGAACAAGAAGACCCAGGCCAGACGCTTCATAACTCTCATCGACACGTTATATGAGCACAAGGTAAAGTCGTGAAAGACCTGTGATTTCTGTTTTAGAGGACACTTAATATGACAATGTATTATTCTAGCGCTGCATGATATTTACTGCATATACACTCACCGGTCACTTTATTAGGTACACCTGTCAACTGCTCATTAATGCAAATTTCTAATCAGCCAATCACATGGCGACAACTCAATGCATTTAGGCATGTAGACATGGTCAAGATGACCTGCTGCAGTTCAAACCGAGCATCAGAATAGGGAAGAAAGGTGATTTAAGTGACTTTGAACGTGGCATGGTTGTTGGTGCCAGTCTGGCTGGTCTGAGTATTTCAGAAACTGCTGATCTACTGGGATTTTCACGCACAACCACTTTAGGCTGCTGGTGGTGGTGTAATGGTGTGGGGGATATTTTCTTGGCACACTTTGGGCTCATTAGTACCAATTGAGCATCGTATCAATGCTACAGCCTACCTGAGTATTGTTGCTGACCATGTCCATCCCATTATGACCACAGTGTATCCATCTTCTGAGGGCTACTTCCAGGAGGATAACACTCCATGTCATAAAGCGTGAATCATCTCAGACTGGTTTCTTGAACATGACAATGAGTTCACTGTACTCGAATGGCCTCCACAGTCACCAGATCTCAATCCAATAGAGCACCTTTGGGATGTGGTGGAACAGGAGATCTGCATCATGGACGTGCAGCTGACAAATCTGCAGCAGCTGTTTGATGCTATCATGTCAATATAAACCAAAATCTCTGAGGAATATTTCCAGTACCTTGTTCAACCAATGCATGAAGGATTAAGGCAGTAAGGCAAAAGGGGTCCAACCCAGTACTTGTAAGGTGTACCTAATAAAGTGGCCGGTTAGTGTATATTGGAATATAAATACAATTTCACCAGGTGACTTGAATATCTCTATTTGTAAATAATATATCATTTTAGATTGATTAGGATGATTTTGTAAGGGTGTGCATCTGCATGAAATATAGTAAACTATCCACAAGAATAGATAAACACAATAAAGAAAAATATTAGAATAAAAAAAAAACGTTTTATTGATTTCCGAGGAGTTTAACAATATTCGCGTGCAGTAATTCAATAATCAAATGTTAAATGTCTTCAACTTTTAAATAATTCCATAAAATTAATCGTTATTAAAGTTACAAACAGAACAATTCCTTAGGCCTGACTGCTTTTCAAATCCTCACAGTTACAGGCCTCATAAACGCATGCAAATGATGAATTATAATCCAGACTGCACATTGCATATCCTGTGTGTGACTATTGTGAATGATCACATTGCGATATCGATGCTGAAACAATATATTGTGCAGTACTATATTATACACGCAGTTATCACCTTTTGGAAAAGGACACTATATATACTGCAGGTTAACTATGTATATGTACTGTCCGCCCTATACACAACACCTTAACTTTATGATTTTGACTGTAATGTAGTAACATGGACCCTTTGTAAACCTGCTTTGGGGCAATAATAATTGTGAAAAGCGCTATACAAATAAACTAGAATTGAATAATTTACTCGCCCTTAGGCCATTCTCATGTATATGACTTTCTTCTGTCAGACAAGTGAATCAGTGTAGTTTTAAATTATACCCTTGCTCATCCATGCTGTGTAATGGTGTTGGATAGTGGCTGTTTTTGAAGCTTTTAAATAAATCCATTGTAAACCTTACTCATAACCCTCCATGTGGTAAAATAAGTCTCTGACAACCCTAAAGTGTGTATGTTAAGTTCCAGCTCAAAATACCACACAGATAATGTTTTATAACTCTTTGAAACTGCCCATTTTAGCTTTGATCCTAATTGTGTTATTTTGGTGACTGTCGCTTTAAATTCAATTGAGATTTTGCTCTTTTTCAGAAGAGGGCGGAGCTATAAATGCCAATGTGTCAGCATAGTGGTAGATTCAAAAGCAAGACTAACCTCCTATGCTAATGAGGAAGAGAGAGTCACTAATAGGGGGGCTTTCTCCGTTTGAAACATACAAAGGGAGCATGTCAATCAAAGTGTTTCTCCACACTAATTTATATATAGGCTGGCTATTCACAGACTATTTCCACACAATTTTGTTTAAACCCCTTACAAAGGTGATTTTTGCATAATAGGTCCCGTTTAAAAGAGTCACTGTGTTATTTTTGATGAATATGTCCACAGGTTCGAGTGGTGCTAAAGGCTGAAACCCCATTAGATGATCTGTTTGTCCATGAACATCACGATGATCACGATCCTCATGAGACCCATGTTTTACTGGACGATCTGGGCATTTCAAGGGTAATTTATGAATCATTTCTTATTTAGATTCTTTCAGAATTAAATGGGATATCCTTTTTTGTTGCAGTTGTAGTCTTTACAGTATAAACCGAGTGGAAAGTTAGTATAATAACAGTTCAGAAAATGAGATCCCTCTTAAATGCTAATTTCATGTTCAATAAATGGGTAACACTTTACAATAAGGTTCATTAGTAAATGCATTTACTAACATGAACTAATCATGGACAACACTTGTTTAGCATTTATTAAACATAATTGAACATTTACTAATGCATTATTAACATTAATGTCCATGCTTGTTAACATTAGTTAATGCACCATGAGTTAACATGAACTAACAATGAACAACTGTATTTTCATTAACTAACGTTTATTAACATGAATAAATACTGTAGTAAATGTATTGTTCATTGTTTGTTCATGTTAGTAAATGCATTACTTAACATTAACTAATGAACCTTTTTGTAAAGTGTGACCAATAAAGGTTTCATTTTCTTAGAAATGTTTAAAACCATTGAGCTGCTTAACTTTTTTTGTGGATTGCACAACATGCTTTTTTCAAAAATGCTTTGGTTAATGTATTGTTAGAAGCATTTGTTTGTCATATGAAACTTTATGAATATTATTATTAATGTCATCACTCTCATTTCTTTATAAAAAGAAAGACTGAGTCAAATTTTTCGAACAGCACTGTGTTAGCAAGTCTGTGTGTGGCTTATACTACCTGACAAAAGTCTTGTCCTCGATCCCAGTTGCAAGAAACAAATAATAACTTGACTTCTAGTTGATCATTTGGAAAAGTGGTAGAAGGTAGATCTGTTGAGCTGCATCCCAATCATCACACATACTGTAAAAGACCTACTGGAACCTGCATGGACCCAAGATTCTCTTAGAAATCAGTGAAGTTTGGTGAAGGAAAAATTATGGTTTGGGGTTAATTCAGTATAGGGGTGTGCGAGAGATCTGCAGAGTGGATGGCAACATCAACAGCCTGAGGTATCAAGACATTTGTGCTGCACATTACATTACAAACCACAGGAGAGGGCAAATTCTCTAGCAGGATAGCGCTCCTCATACTTCAGCCTCCACATCAAAGTTGCTGAAAGCAAAAAAGGTCAAGGTGCTCCAGGATTGGCCAGCCCAGTCACCATATATAAACATTATTCAGCATATATCAATAATACAAATATCATAGATTACAATGGTTACAGGTTTTAGCATTTCTCAAAATGTTTTCTTTTGTGTTTAACAGAAGAACTCAAACTGTAACCATTGCCTTCCATTGTAAGAAAAACAAATACTATTTTCCACGGACGAGCGGGCGCTGCCTTTTGAATCTTTTTGGCTCGAGACTTCCGGTCTCATTCACTTCCATTCATTTTTTGACGTTAAAAACTGTTTGTCACGCTGCTTGATGTTGCAATTGATATTTTTTATTTTATTATTTTACTTGGTCTGTATAGTCATGCAAACATTTGTTTGTAGAGCAAGCAGTTTGACCATTTTCTGCCGTTTATTATTCCGAGTCATTTCTCCCATAGGCGACTGAATCGGAAGTTCTAAGACAACCGCAATAACAGGCGCACTTCCACATTTTAGATTAAGGTCAATAAAAGTCCATGATTACAAGTTTTCAGCATTTTTCAAAATATCTTTTGTGTTTAACAGAAGAAATTCATCAAGGTTTAAAACTATTAATGGGAGATTATACCATCATTTTTGAATGAACTATCCCTTTAATGCCACTGCACAAACTTCTTTATGATTTAAAAAAATTGATTGATGAAGTTTAGATTTGATGAATTGTCGATCGCTTCACTTAGATTTTCTTTGCTGTCATCATGCATTAGGATGCAGGCAGCTCGCTGGCCATCTTCACGGGTGAGGAGGAGGTGTTCGCCTTTCAAAGGACGGTTTCTCGCCTCACCGAGATGCAGACGGAGGAGTACTGGGTTGCAGGAGATCGGAGCACCAACTAGCTTTTATCATTATAACTCCATATACAGCGGCCATCTCAACTATCATAAGACTCAGCCTCTCTCTGGGGCTTGGGATCAACTCCATTTTGATTTGGTGAGGACTGTGTTTTTAATAATGCTGCACTTTATAAACGCACATGCAAATGAACGTGACACTAGCCTCGTCTCTGAGGTTTTTGGTCTAGAAGGATGGGCAGATGGTATGTTGGATGAAGATGGATGTGGATCTGCCAATGAAACGTTTGAAATCAGGCTGCCTTTCTGGTTATGTAAGTGGTTTGTGTTTAATTGATGACATTTGGTGGTCAGATGGCTGATATGCAACCTATTTAAGATGAATATTTGCATTCAAATGCATTAAAATATTTGAACAACTTTTATTGATGTCTGATTGGTTCCTGTAGTGCTGTTTCAGGTCGAGGATGTCTGCAGGTTTGTTTACAGTATAATTACGTATTGTTTGTATTCGTAATGTATGAGAATGCTATGTACACTCACCGGCCACTTTATTAGGTACACCTTACAAGTACCGGGTTGGACCCTCTCTTGCCTTCTGAATTGCCTTAATCCTTCGTGGCACAGATTCAACAAGGTATTAGAAATATTGCTCAGATTTTATTTCGTCTTGACATGATAGCATCACACAGTTGCTGCAGATTTGTCAGCTGCACATCCATGATGCAAACCTCCTGTTTCACCTCATCCCAAGGCGCTCTATTGGATTGAGAACTGGTGACTGTAGAGGCCATTTGAGTACAGTGAACTCATTGTCATGTTCTAGAAACCAATCTGAGATGATTCACGCGTCATGACATGGTGCGTTATCCTGCTCAAAGTAGCCATCAGAAGATGGAGACACCGTGGTCATAAAAGGATGGACATGGTCAGCAACAATAGGTATGCTGTGGTGTTGACATGATGCTCACTTTGGTACTAATGGGCCCAAAGTGTGCCAAGAAAATACCCCCCTTACCATTACACCACCACCAGCAGCCTGAACCATTGACACAAGGCAGGATTGATGCATGCTTTCATGTTGTTGATTCCAAATTCTGTGAAAAAAAAGTGTACCTAATAAAGTGGACGGTAAGTGTATATTTTGGTTAAGGGAAGTCGTCATGTTTGGAGGTTTTATTGGGGGTATCTGTGAAAATTGCATTTAATGGAGGAACTTGCCAGGCACGTAATTTAATGTTAACCAAAAGAGTTTGTTCTAAGTGTTATATTTTGGTTTGTATTTTTTATTGCAAGAATAATGTCTGAATTGATGTGGCCTGCCTCTGAATTTACTTTGATATACATACAGTGGTATTCAAAAAACATTTATTTATTTCATTCACTTCAAATCCTCTTCATTTCTATAGAGCTTTCCACCATGTAGATTGTGTCAAACAGCTTAACAGATTTTTTTTTAAACAAGTTGCTCTGTATTGCAAATCAAGGTTATATACTGTATAATGTTACTTTTAAAATTAAAAATGTTGCTTGATATAAAACTATTTATCTTCTCAATTAAATTTATGGATAAATGTACGTTTTATATTAAGCATATTACAGAAGATCCCTATATAGATATGAAAATCAGAACGGAAAATAGTGGAGGTATTATTATTACACCATCTAGCCACAGCCATGTCACCCTGCAGCCCAAGACCGGTTACTCACTGAAGCTAAGCAGGGCTGATGCTGGTCAGTACCTGGATGGGAGACCACTAGGGAACACCAGGTTGCTGTTGAAAGTGGTGTTAGTGAGGCCAGCAGGGGGCGCTCAACCTGTGGTCTGTGTGAGTCCTAATGCCCCAGTAAAAAGTGAAGAGGACACTAAACTCTCAGTGGGCGCCGTCTTTCGGATGAGACGTTAAACCGAGGTCCTGACTTTCTGTGGTCATTAAAAATCCCATGGCACTTCTCGTGAAAGAGCAGGGGTGTAACCCCGGTGTCCTGGCCAAAGTCCCTCTATCGGCCCTTACGATCATGGCCTCCCAATCATCCCCTTCCACCGAATTGGCTCTGTCACTGTCTCTCCTCTCCACCAATAGCTGGTGTTTAGTGAGCGCACTGGCGCCGTTGTCCTGTGGCTGCCGTCGCATCATCCAAGTGGATGCTGCACACTGGTGGTGGTGTGGAGAGACCCCCCCTCATGATTATGAAGCGCTTTGGGTGTATGGCCATACACAATAAATGCGCTATATAAAAAAAAATACACATTACATTACCACTTCTGGTTCTTCCACTCGTGGTCACTTGGAGAAGCAGCAGCACTGTTTTATCAAGATATATACATTTTAAAGATGCTGTATGTAAGTTTTGACTCTTCTAAAGCTTAACAATACCAAAATATGTTTGTATATATTTAAGAAACATGCAAAGTGAACCTTCTTTTTTTATCTGAAAAACAATGCTGAAGTCAGATATTCTGCTTTTAAAATGTGCATTACCTGTCTTTGTTTTGGTTCATTTAACCCCCCTAATGCCAGTTTATCCAATTATGTTTCAGCACACCGGGTTGCCTTGGTGGAAAACAGCATATTTCATTAATTCATTCAGTCAGAAAGGCTCTCAAAGCCAAGCGACTGAAATGTGACCTTCGTTGGGCAGTAGCAGACTCCAAAATGAGATGCAGATTCAGGTGCAGAGTTCCACATAATGTTATTAATTGGCAAATAATATAAATATTACAAACTTAAACATTAGGTGAGCAGGTCACATAATCCCATGTCAAAACATGCTACGTGACTAGATTTGCAGTAATGAGCATTTTGGCTGTTTGCACCAGACGAAGAACGACAGAAATTTCAATACAGCCATTCAGAAGCACAGAAAATGCACTCACGAAATTGTAAAGTTTATAATGTAATTAATACATATTAAACCTCTTTAACATTATTAAATGTAGATGCTGAGTCACTGATATGTGTTGGCTTGCACTGAGTCACAGTTTTGAAGTTCAATTTCAAACAATTTATTTTCCAGATTTGTGGTGAACTATCTGCTGCTGCTTTCAGTAGTATGGCAATAAATGTCATGTAAATTAAAAATAACAAAATAATGAGGCGATTTATTATCAAATGAAATGTAATATTTATTAGGAAATAAAATAAAATCCTACTTTAATAATTTTATTGATGATGATGATGATGATGATGATGATGATTATTATTATTATTATTAAGTAGGATATTGTTTATTTATTTTTTTGAAAAGTCTACTTTTACAATTTGACATGTAAACTATTGCAGAAAGTTCTAACCAGCAGGCCCATGTCATATACAGTACAGATACCTAATAAATAAGCTACTATAAACTAAAAGCAATAAAGTATGCTTTGTTTTTGTTTTCACAAGCTTTGGTGACGTAACAAAAATTCAGCTTTTAAATAATATGTCACCTATAGCTTTCGTCATGAGGCTGTGTTCAAAATGACATCAATGTTTTCAAAGTGCACTACGAAGTGAGCACAATTGTAAACATGAAGATCACTAAAACTGAACTTTAAAAATACTTTGAAGGCAAATTACACCTAAGAGAGATGACCTTAATGCTTTTTTTATTTTTTAATAATTCCAACTTTGAATTTTAGAGTGTTCTAAATGAATAAGGCATAGGGGGGATAAGTGGGAATAGAATACAGCCAGGAACTATGTTTCTAACTACAGCTCCAGAGGTGTAGTCGCAAGTGCTCAAGTTTGCATCGCAGTTTGTGAATGTTTGTTGGAGCCATGGATTTGGGAAACGGCAATTTAACAAACTATGTTTGTATCGACGGAACTTGCGAACTTAGTTGGCTAACGATAGTTTTGGGAAATGCACCCCAGTTTAAAAATATCATTATTACAAAGTAAAAGTAAATAGAGACCTTCAAACTGTGAGAAAATGCATTGAGGAATAATATTTCATATAGAAGTTGTTGTTTTTTTAAATTGCTTGATCCAGTTAATTTTGAAGGTATACTTAAGAGTGGTCAAATCTAAGAAGTTTAAACCTCCATTTTCAATTGTTCATAACTACCGATTTCCTTATATAATTAGGTTTTTTTTTTTTCATAAAACATTAAAAAGCATATTATCAATAGTTTTGGAAATATTATTGTTGACTGCTAAAGAAAGAGGTGTATACATAAGTCTTGAGAATTCCTTTGCTTTTGTTATTAAGCTCTCTCCCTCTCAAAGATAGGTCTCATAATAACCAATGATTTCGTGTTGTCTTTGTCTTATCAATAATAATGAAGAAATTTCTCACAAATTCTCTTTTCCTCATTTACAATCTTTATACCCAAACATGTGATTTCATCTTTTATAGGGATACCACAAACCAGATAAATCACAATCCTCAAGAGACATATAATGATGATGGCATATGTGTAATGTGTGTAACGTTAGATGACGTGTGTGGCAGTTCTGCGTGGCCCTTTAAGAAGCAGTTCCTCCGACCGCTTCCAGGGGGCGGGTGTTCTGTGTGTTGCTGTTCCTCTCTGTAGTTTTGCAGCGGAGCAGCAGCGCATTACAGGCTTTGCCAGTGCTGGATCGCCCGGGCTGCGGGACGCGACGTCCTGCTCCGACATGGAACAGGGATCATCATGGAGGTTTATCGGGATGAACGGTGTGTCTATTAGGACTTATCAGTGCTGATTTGCGGAGGGGCGGCTTGTGGAGGTATGGCTTGATCATTCGAGGACACTTTCGCGAACGCACAGTTTTTCTGATCGCATTCGATTCAAAAGATTTCCCAGAACGGAAGCCGCGTTCTGAAACAATGTAACGTTCGCATTATGATGTAATGATACAATGTAACGAATTCGCTGCGCGACGTCATGCAACATTATAACAAATTCGAACGTCCGCTCTGCCTTTATGTGTTCGAACAACGGAAGCTTCGTTAAACGTTAAATATCCGCGCGATTCACACACGGATGAACCAACAATGCCCTCGAACGCGTTTGTAAACATTCCCAATCATCTCAAGACTTCGATTAAATCCTCAAAGCGTCCTGTATTGAAATGCGGACTCCAGAAGTGATCCATTAATGGCATGCACGAGGGCACTGCTGCTGTTGTGTTCCGAAAAGCCGTCCATACATCATTCATTTGAAGGAGTCGAGGAAATATGGCAGAGGAGCTAGATAAGCCTTTGGCTGTGGACGTCGACATAGACCCTGATTTTGAGCCCCAAAAAAGGCCCAGGTCTTGCACATGGCCTCTGCCCAGACCCGAGTCCAATTCGGGCAAAGCAGAACCTTCAGATGTGGGGATCATTCCCGAAGAAGAGGTAGATGAAAATGGCACTGATGATGCTTGTGCATCTGGTGACATTACAGGCGCATCAAAGCCTGCCAGTGTCACAGAAGGAGACCCGAGTTCTGCTGCTGCTCTTCCTGCCATAGAAACGAACGCTTCTGCCAATGATAAAGACATCTATGGCTCTCCTGGATCTTCCCAACACGCTCTAGCAGCATGCAGCGACTCCAGCATCAATGGTCTGATTCCTCAGCAGCCCAGAAAATCCTCTGCCCGCAGGAACGCCTGGGGAAACTATTCCTACGCCGACCTCATCACCCAAGCCATCGAGAGCTCGCCAGAGAAGAGGCTGACACTGGCCCAGATTTATGATTGGATGGTCCGAAATGTGCCATACTTCAAGGACAAAGGTGACAGCAACAGCTCTGCAGGATGGAAGGTACGTCAGGTCAAATGTTTTAACCTTGGCTTCCTTTTAACCCTTTATCAGACAGAAAACTCATTTGATATCATATTGATTCCAAGTAACTGATGTCCAAATTAATTTTTGAAATATTTCATTCCTTTAGAATTTCATGAGATGTATCTCCCCAGGATATCTTGACTATTTAAGGCTGTGTTTCTCAACCATGTTCCTGGAGGACCACCAGCTCTGCCTATTTTCCCTGTCTCCTTAACCAAACACACCTGATTTAGATCATCAGTTTATTAGCAGAGACTGAAAGACCTGTAATGGGTGTGACAAAGGAGACCTCCAAAACATGCAGTGTTGGTGGTCCTCCAGGAACATGGTTGAGAAACACTGGTTTAGGGTGTTAAAAGAGGGACCAAGTCATTATTATTATTATTATTATTGCTTTTTTATTATTAAATGACGTGTTTAAAATAAGATTCTGACTTCCCAGCTTATTTTAAAAGCTGCCAAGCATATTTAATTAATAATTTTAAACAGATTTCCTTCAAAGTATTAATTATAATTTTTCCACCGCAATTACAAGTAGCAAAAAACATATTTTTTTAACCCTACAAAAGCAAAGACCGTAAAGGATTCATCAGATAATTAACTTATGGCTTTTGTCCATTTTATTATAACACAAAAATACAACTTTTTTTTTTTTTATCAAAACATGACCTAAATTTGATTGTAATGTTTGTATCCCCTAATACATTGCCTATTTTATGGTTAACATGCTGCATTTATGTTCTAAATATTAATTTATTGCTTGTATTTTCTCTTTGGCATCATAAAAAAAAATTGTAGGGTGGTCTGATGATGAAAACGTAGACCACTTGTCATGTAATGTGTAGTTTGCTGATAAAGTTCGTACCGCTGTGCTCATGCCAAAGGGTGTATCAGCAGATACATAAAGAAAGGTGCCACTGATAAAGAAGACCTTTAAAATGGCCCCTGCTTGCCTCCTCATTTCCTAGTATTGAGGTTTGATCATTTGAGGTTTTTCATCAATAAAACCAATACAATCGCACCATTTTCTCTTTTTATTATGACATTTGAAACCCACTAGT
>NC_141037.1:7807500-7890000 GCF_052040795.2 Danio rerio
GTTGGTTGTGCGTCTTTTTTACCGATGCCATTATAACGACACAGATCACTGCCTATTCACGAGTGCCGCAGAAAAAGTGATTGACAGGTGATAATTATGTGTGTATCTTGCCTTTATTCATTTACTGTATGATTTGTTTATGGGTAAAACAAAGACCATGCAAGTCAGGTAGTTTAAACGGTAGGCTACAAATAATTAATTGGTCATTGATTAATTAATTATTCAAAATCGAAAATCGAATCGTGCCTTTAGAATCGAAAATGTAATCGAATCGAGGATTTGGAGGATCGTGACACCCTTAGAAAATACCTTTACTGGATGATAGCGGGATAGAACTTTAAAATACGGGAGAATCCCAGGAAAAACGGGAGTGTTGACAGGTATGCTGTAGAGTGTGCTCCTCTTGTTGCTATATGTGGGCGGAGTAATACACAAGGGTGAAGAGGCTGTACAATTTCTGTTATTTGCGGAATATCGCAAGGCTATCAGCCAATCGGATTCAAGAACCTGACAGAACTGTCGCATAAATATATTGGTGTTCAAGTACTCACTCATATCTATAGACCCACAACGCATATAGATGTCCTGTTGGCCTACAGGTTAATGATCAATCCTCTTAATGCTATATTTACAGATTTAGTGTCCAGTATCGGTGAGCGTTCTCTGTTACAGTTGTACCCTTGTTTAAGTTGTTTAACCTTAAGATGATTGAGCAGAGCTGTAGCTGAACTTACTTTTCATCAGTCATCACAGACAAAGCAGGGGTCCGTTCTTCGTACCTCGCTTAAATGATCTAAGATTATTTGGCAGATGCTGGATCTTTTAATCTTGATAACTGATCTCTCGCTAATTTGGTTCTTCAAACAAGTTCGCGAATCAGATTAGAATGTCTGGATAAACTGATCTGAGATAGCTGATTGTGTTGTGAAGGACAGATCTATCGATCCTCGAAATCATGATCAGCAATGCAACGATTGGCTGACGGCACAGCTGTGTAATGACATCATCTGATTAATATTCAATTATCCATGTGAGCAAAATTACATCAAATTAGCAGTAAACGGTTTGTTAAATATGACACGCAATAACCTTCCACATTTGTGTTGAGTTGCAGGCTTTCCACTTTCATGTGTCAAGAGTATTCATCATGTATTTCAGTGCATATCAGTGTATTTAGTTCTACATTTAGAAAAGATTTTCTTTTTTATAGTAGCCGTTTTTTAATCGGTGTAAAGAATAACTGGTTGTTTACAAAAGCATTTTGATATTGGTAAAGGCGTCTGCAACTATTGTGAAGCATCAAATCACCGGCATATTAACTATCAAAACATGTTCATGACTGCATAAATGTATTATTGCTCTAAAAAAAGTCACATATTGTGCATTTCTATTATACACAATTTGTACTAAGCGATCTAAAAAGTTCATATCAATAAGTTTTCTCTGTGCACCACCAGGTGGCAGTGTTTGTACTTTCATTTCGAGAGTGCAGATTGCATAAGTTTTATTAATATATATAACTTTATTTATTTTATTAATAACTATAACTTATATATATATATATATATATATATATATATATATATATATATATATATATATAGTTTAAAAAATATTTACTCTTTTCCCAAGTGTATATAACTTCTACTGTAAGAAAATATCAGCATTCGGTACATACTTTCTGTATTATATTGTTTGAACTGAGCCGATCTAATCCTGTTTATATAAATTGAACCTGCTCCCGATCAGGTTTAAGCTAGCAGAACTGTTGTCATGACAACAACTCTCGGATCAGCTTTGAAGAACGAAACGATCCTGGATCGTTTCAAATCGTCAATATTTAAATCCAGCTAACTGAGTAATCCACGTACAAAGAACAGACCCCAGGTCAAACACCATTTCTTCTTCTTGATTTCTTTTAAGAAATACCTAAACAAAAAGAATGACTTCAGTCTAAAAAAAAGTAGAATATTAATTAAATGTGCATTTTGTTTTCCGAACCTTCGACCAAAATCTCAACTTGACCAAATTTTTGAAGTACCCTTAGATAAAAAAGGTATACTGTCTACTTTATACAGGCTGATCTCCTCTTTTTTTCTACTACCTCTCTTTCCTTTATTAAACAACAGTGGGAGTCAGACCTCAATCTTGCATTCGAGGATGATACGTGGGACCAGATTTTGTCCCGCGTTCAAACCTCCTCTATCTGAGCACGACATTGCCTTATCCAATTAAAATTTGTTCATCGAATATACTGGACAAAAGTGAGATTGGCAAAAATAACTCAAGACTTGGATCCCATATGTGATCGCTGTAATCAAGCACCTGCAGACTTAATACATATGTTTTGGCTTTGTCCATCAAACACTTCTTTTTGGCTATCAACTTTCAAGTGTTTTTCTTTTGCGACAAAGAAACACATCGAACCATGGCCTCTGATTGCACTTTTTGGGCTTTCCCAGAATATAATATAGCCCTTGCATTTTTGACATTGTTAGCAGATATATACAATATATAAATAATATATAAATATAGACGTTATATTCTGTTATTATGGAAACAAAAATTTCATCCGAGTTTTGACAACTGGTTGCGAGATGCAATGAGCTTCATCCACTTGGAAAAATTAGGTTTACAATAAATGGCAATACTAGGGCTTTTTCTGAAACATTCTGAAATCCCATTTAGATTATTTTTTCTGAGCATGTCACATGATTAGGTACTTTAAAGGGCCATGAAACCCCCTCGTTTCAGCAGGGTGTTTTCACACCTCTACTTTGGAAAAATGTCAGAAAAGTGGGCGTGTCCAGCTCTGTTTAGGGGGGAGTGTCGGAGAAAAAAAAGAGGCATGGTATGGAAGTGTCTATTTGGGCACGCGCGAGTTTCAGAGTCAACACACACACACACACACACACAGGGGAGAAAGTGATGGTGTTTACATGGACATCTGTAGTCGAATTATTTGCCAAATTATTAAATGGTGGACTTTAACTGCAGTTTGGCTCTTTCATTCAGGAAATTCATTCATGTCCCTCCCGACAAACGAGATATTTGATTCGAGGAACTGCTCTAAGCGTGTATTTTTCATGCTATGTTTGATACCGCACGGCGAATGAGAGAAAAAAAACCCTCAGCATTTCCCAGAAACTTAGATGCACTCGGCAGGTAGCGTCAGAAAGCCGCGCGTGTTATTCCGGTCACAAAATGCGGTGAAAATCCTACACGAGGTTAAAGTTTGGTTGTTGTGCTAACATGTTTACACTCGGTGTAATAGTTAGTTTGATACGAACAAACTGAGTAAACAAAGAGCACTGGTCGCTCACTTACCAAATCTGTAGAGACAGGACAATCACCAGCAACTAGAGCCGCGTCTTTATTAAGAGAAGACTACAAGCGAATCCGGATCTCAGCGTTTGCAGATGAGAACAGCTCTCAGGTAAACAATGTTCCTCCTTAGACACGTAAGTTATTGTTGTCGAGCGTTGCGTACACTGTTAATCCACACGTGACGCCAGCTGCGCTCTCACTGCAGCAAACTATAAAAGCAACACTTCACGCTTGTTTTGCCAACACATCATGGCGTCTCTGTCGTCTACACTGTGACAGTAATGAATATTAATGAAGTTGCACAATAGAGCGCACTGATTGGTTTGAACCAAGTCTTACTCAAGCATTAATGCAGCACACTGTAAGACGTAATAAGACACACTCTGGCACAGACGTCCAGTCTGCACGCTGGAATATACACTATTATCTCATGGCCGTGACGCAGCTTCAAAAATTCGTTTCAAACCGGAAGTACAAATTTGCTTGAAATAACGCAAAAACAACCAATGTACACTTTTTAGTGAGATATGTGTCCTAATAGTGTTTTTAGCAGTGTGGGACACATATACGACTGTCCCACTGACGTGACCCTTTAAAAATACCCGAGGACTCAATTTTTAATAATTTTGGGTTATTTATTTATTTATTTATTTATATATATATATATATTTATTTATTTATTTAATTTATTCATTTTATTTACTTAATTGTTTTTATTTATTTTATTATTATTTTGTTATTATCAAGAGTAAAAAAAAATGTCTTCTTTCTTTAAATGATAAATGTAATTTCAACTTGTGTAAAGAGTAGGGGTGGGAATAATATTTGTTTAAATTTCTCAGTTAAAATACTTTGTTAAATCTAAAAAGTTTAATTAACAAAAAAATAAAAATAAATTTGCATTTTGGTGGTTAAAGGGATAGTTCACCCAAAAAATGAATATTCTGATTTCATTTGCTCACCTTTTACTTGTACTTTTCAAACCCATTTGACTTACTTCTGCCGAACACAATTCAATTGATTCTGGGATCCATTTGCTTCCATAGTATGTTTAGCGAACTCAAATTAAATGCAATTTATCTTCTTTGTCTAATAGAAGAAGGTATAACTCCTAAAGTACCAAAGAACTCCTAAAGTACCACATGAGGGAGAGTAAATAATGCTGTCATTTTGATTTGTGAGTGAACTACCCCTTGGCATGGACAAAATAAATGTTCAAACGGATTTGATTCAATTCGCTATTCAAGATGCTCCTCTTATTGTAAGCCAAGTTTGTAATGATCTGTTTTGTAATCAATGCACCGATGATTGACAACAAACAATCCGATGAACGTGTCTTAGATTAGATTCTCAATCCAATCAATTCGGTTAGCCAGCTTAACAAAGCAGAAAAAGGAGAACTGCTTACGCACTATAAGAAAGAGTTGGGATGCAAGTTGTTCTTGGAGAGCAAAAGTTCTGTCAGATTAAACCTGGTAATAGGCTTTAACGCAAAGGCATTAATGCAAGTGTCATGAGGTCGACCCATTCACTCTTACAAGTCCAAAGGTCAGTAAAGTGATGTTCATGGGACAGTGTTAAGTATAGTCCAGCTTTCTGTCGCAAGCTCTAGGTCTGATGAATTCACACCAATTATAGACTTGGAGTGCTCGAAAAGAGGAAAAGTGTCTCTCGCTTGTGAACTTTAGCACATCTCCTGATGCTGCATTATGGATCGCTGTGCCTTCTGTGCTGCAGTCCACATTAATACAGCTTCACTGCACTGGACTCTTACACGTCCAGCAATAATCCATGAATCCTTCAGCTTTATTTAGGGCTACACAATATGCAGTTGAAGCCGGAGTTATTAGCCCCCTGAATTTTTCCCCAATTTCTGTTTAAGGGAAATATTTTTCAACACATTTGTAAACATAATAGTTTTAATAACTCATTTCTAATAACTGATTTTTTTTCTCTTTGCCATGATGACAGTAAATAATATTTAACTAGATACTTTTCAAGTCACTATTCAGCTTAACGTGAAAATATAAAGGCTTGACTCGGTTAATTAGGCAAGTCATTGTATAACAGTGGTTTGTTCTGTAGACAATCAAAAAAAATATTGCTTAAGGGGGCTAATAATATTTAATATTGAATAATATTACAATTTAAACTACTTTTGTTGTAGCCGAAATAAAACTAATAAGATTTTCTCTAGAAGAAAAAATATTATTGGACATACTGTGAAAAAAATGGTGCATTATATTTGAAAATTTTTATTTTTTTTACAGGAGAGCTAAGAATATTGACTTTAATTAGGGCTGGACTATAAAATCGCAATTTATTAACTGTACAGTAGGGATGCAACAATACAGTTAGCCCACGGTTCAATACATACCTCGGTTTTTTAACACTGTTTTGGGTTTGGTTCTTATGGCTTGACATGTTTTTATTTTTTTATTCATTCTAGAGGGAATAGGAACAGTAAGAGGTTAAGGAGGAAAAAAATAAAAACGATTTATTGCAATACTCATTTTGTTTTACTTTAAAAGCCAAGAAAGGTACACAAGTTCCTAGTGTATTGTTCATTTATTTTCTTGTCGGCTTAGTCCCTTTATTAATCTGGGGACGTCACAGCGGAGTAAACTGCCAACTTGTCCAGCAAGTTTTTACGTAGCGGATGCCCTTCCAGCCGCAACCCATCTCTGGGAAACATCCACACACATACACACTCATACACTATGGAGAATTTAGCCTTCCCAATTCACCTGTACCGCATGTCTTTGGACGGTGGGGGAAACAGGAGCACCCGGAGGAAACCCACGCGAACGCAGGGAGAACATGCAAACTCCACACAGAAACGCCAACTGAGCCGAGGCTCGACCCAGTGACCTTCTTGCTGTGAGGCGAACGTGCCACCCACTTCGCTTCTGCGTCACCCTAGTGTATTGTTTATTAAAAAAAATAAAAAAAAGTAACACTGAAATTTCACAGCTGCTGGTAGCCCATGTACAAACTGGGGAACACATACATCCTACACTTTGAAAATAAACATACATGTGAAGCTAATAAAGTAAAACTGGCCACTTCAAATAACATATTTGTACTTAATTAAGATGGTTTAATTATGTTTACTTATCTCGGTGCTGAAAAAATGCTTGTAGTCATGCATTTATACAGCTGCATGCTGTTTGTGTTGCTCTGTAACAGCACTTCCGAAATGCCAGCTGAAGGTTTTTATTTTACTGTGTTGAGTTTCTTCTCTAGTATTTTTGTTTTTATTTTTCTGAATGCTACCTTAATGTGCAAGTAGCTAAAACTCGCTCATTCAGAGGTGGAAACTGGCGGATGTGTAACAATTTAGTCATGCTCCACACTTGTAAACACTCGCTCCATTGGGCTCTAGGCTTTCAGCAACGCCCACACTCGCCAAGCCGACCAATCACAGAGCTTATGCTATGTGTCGTTGCGACATGTAATTACATTTTTGGTGCACGTCAGCGTTGGTGTCAGCCACGGCGAGGGCTATGTGACCACACGAAGGCTGCGCCAGACCATACGCCTGCGCTTGCCGCAAAAGTATAAACCAGCCTTTAAGGTGAACAAATAATCTGTGCAAATGAATCCAGTGAAAAAAGTTTTGGTTTATTTAATCATAGTCTAAGCATCTGCTTCCGTATTTCGAGTGGTCGGTCCTTTTCCGATGACCTCAGTTTGACTCTTCAGCTACAACTTTAAGCACGTCCCTCTTACTGTTAGTTTGCCATGATTGAATGATGTGCGAAATTAAAGAGCCACCACTACTCAATATTGAGTTTCAGTTCGTAGTTCATCAACATACTTTAAATAAAAGTCTCAGAAACTTCCAGTTCATGCAGAAAGATTTCTTATTATACACTACCTGACAAAAGTCTTGTGGTCGATCCCAGTTGTAAAAGCAACAAATCATAACTTGGCTTCTAGTTGATCATTTGGAAATGTGGCAGAAGGTAGAATTTTCAGATGAATCATCTGTTGAACTGCATGGTTCAGGATTGGCCAGCCCAGTCACCAGATGTAAACATTATTGAGCATGTCTGGGGTAAGATGGAGGAGGCATTGAAGGTGAATCCAAGGTATCTTGATGAACTCAAAGTCCTGCAAGAACGCTTTCTTTGCCATTCCAGATGACTTTATTAATAAGTGATTTGAGTCATTGTAGAGATGTATGGATGCAGTCCTCCAAGCTCATGATGGAGTCAGACACAATATTCATTCTGTTTGCACTGCAGCATGACTTTATTTTCTATACTGGAGATTATTTCTGTTCTTTCATATAAGCCACTTCTGACACCAAATGATCAACTAGAAGTCAAGTTCATATTTGTTATATAAAACATGGATAAGCAGCAAGACTTTTGTCAGGTAGTGCATTTACGTGTGTGTGTGTGTGTGTGTGTGTGTGTGTGTGTGTGTGTGTGTGTGTGTGTGTGTGTGTGTGTGTGTGTGTGTGTGTGTGTGTGTGTGTGTGTGTGTGTGTGTGTGTGTGTGTGTAATGAAGACTATACAGTGTTATTTTACATTTCATTATTCCATTTGTGTTCCTAAATACTGTTTGACTTGCCTAAAACTGTAAAGTAATGTTTATTTGATGCATATCTTTGCTCTACTGTACTTATTAATGCTTGTGATTGGTTTATTAGACCAGTGGTACCGCCTGCATCCGTACGGCTGTACGCATTGTGCATACCTAAATCTTTCAAATCTTTCTTTACTTTTTTATAGAATTTAGTTTGAAAGTATTAATGGCACTGTAGCTGTCCAAGGGACTGTTGTATGATTTAAATTATAGCCTATATATGCATAAATAAACATTTGTAAGTCATTTGTAGTCGCTTTGAATAAAAGCGTCTGCTAAATGACAATGTAAATGTAAATAAACAAGTCAAATTAATGAATAAATAAATAAAATAAATATGCATTCTTAAATGTCGGTATTGTTTTTACTCAAATAATAATAAATAATAATAATAATAATAACTAAAAATAAAATGTTTTATAAAAATAAAATGAGCAATTTTTACAATTTTTTTACGATTCAATTAAATATAAGTTGGACATTTATGGGGCCATGAAACATGTTTCAGTGTTTGTTTGTTTTTATTCTCTGTGATCTTTAATCCATACTGGATAGCTACGCAAAATATTTTCTAAAATGTGAAGCAGGAATTTGTCTATAGCTTTAATTATGAAGACAATAAAATATTCAAAATAACAAAAATAAAATCATAAAAATACAATTTCTAAATTGTAAAAAAAATATTTGTTTTTATTTCACTTGATGCATTCGTTATTAAATGTTTGAATACTGAAATAACAGCCATCAGAAGTGGACGGGGTGGTGCTGGATTTGTGCGTACCTTGGAATAAAATCCTGCAGGCGCCCCTGTATTATACTACTGTTTATTATAGCAAAGGCACTGTCCTACAAAATCATCCCAATTACTCTAAAAAATTATATATTTTTCCCTAAATAGATTCATTCAAGTCATCTGGTGAAATTATACTCGATATCTCAATATGTATTACAGAAAAAATAAATCTATGCAATGTCAGTTTTTCACCAAATATCATGCAGCCCTATCTCCATAAAAAAAAGATGGTTTGATGCATAACTTGACTTGTATTATTAGTCAAAAATCTTGTTCACCAACTTATGTTAATCTACAATAAAAATGTTTGCCTAGAGCTCCAAAATGTGTTATTTCATTACTGAATAGACCGGTGTTCCTACAAAATTGTCTGTTTTTTGTTTTAATTGTGAAAAGCTAAAAGCCGAGCACTCAGTTCTGTAGTTGAACTGCATGTTGCAGACCAATTATCTACACAGCCCAATGGACAGAGCAAAGTGGGTTGATTTTACTTGCGGAATGATCTTGACTACAGAGCCCAGACCAATGAACTGTGTGTGTGTGTGTGTGTGTGTGTGTGTGTTGTTCAGTTGGGTTCAGTTCTTCTTTTTCTATTTTCTGTAAAGCTGTTTTAGATTAGGGGCTGTATTTGTTCAAATCGAGGATTAGTCAAATTAGAAAGCTTTTTCTGAATACTTATGTACTACTAATGTACAGGCATTTATAGATTTACACATTAAAAAACAAACAAATAAAAGTAACATAACAAACGTCCCCAAAATTCATTTCCCCTTTGCGACTTTAACAGAATAGACATAACGCTAAATAATTTGGTCTAAATTTTGCAGGACACCGGCCCTCCAGGACTGAGTTTGGACCCCCCTGATACAGACAAAGTAAACCCCTATTGTCAGTACAGCTTCTAGAGGGTGCACATCGGGTGTTGGAAGTTGGAAGTAACGCACACCAGACATGCACATTCGCATGTTATTTAATATAAAACTATGCAGATGGCGCTCTAGCGTGGGCAGAAATATGAACAGTGTCCCGAGTTGTAGCTGGGGGCCACGGACAGCTGCTAAATTGTGGCATCATGCGTACCCTGAGAGAAATCTGTGTTGAGCAGTGAATCCAGTGTGCGACACCCAACCCCCCCCCCCCCCCCTCTTCAAAAAATAAATAAATATAAAAATAAAAAAATAAATCACTTTTATTGTCACATCATCAACAGTACGTGTGCTATATGAGTGAAAAGCTTAGGTGCTGGCTCCAGACAGTGCAAAATACAACGACATTGCAAAATACAGACAATGCAAATACAACGACAAGTCTAAAGACAATATTCTAACCCATTTTGGGAATTGACAATAAAGGTTTTTGAAGTTGAAATTAAAACTTTGGTGTTGTATCTGATGTGAAAGGTATGGTTACTACAAGGTAACCAATCATGAACATGAAAAGATCATTTATCTATATCAATGGGATTTCAAAATACTGGAATGATTTAGAAATTTGTCATCATTTACTCACTCGTTACTTGTTTCATACCAGTTTTTTTCCTGTTGGAAACAAAATAAGATGTATTGAAGAGTGTTGGAAACTTGTAACCGTCGACTTCCCTAGTAGAAAGAACAAATACTATGCAAATCAATGATTACCAGCATTTTTCAGTATATCTTCCTTCGTGTTTAACAAAAGAAAGTCAAACCGGTTTGGAAAAAGTAAAGAGTTAGTAAATGATGGCCAACGAATTAATACATTTTTGGGTGAACTATCCATTTTAGGTAACCCCCTAATTCTAAGAAATGTTAAAGTTCTAAACATGTATAAAAGGGAGACAGAAAGCATATTTTTTTAAGCTATACACATGAACTCTATTGGTCAAAGGGACCACATGACTCCTCAATCTCTGGATAAAGCAATCAAGTCATAGTGGCATTGTCCCTCACTGCATATTGTGCTTCACTGAGTCAGAGACTATTGAGGCTTGAACATTTGACCATTATTTTGCTCCTTAATGGTCAGATAGTTAATGTTAAGTGTTTCAGGCATGTCCAATGATGCATGGGCTAACCTTCTACTCCTCTCTTTTCACAGAACTCAATACGGCATAACCTGTCGCTCCATAGTCGCTTTGTCAGAGTCCAAAATGAAGGAACAGGAAAGAGTTCATGGTGGATGGTCAACCCTGATGGTGGAAAAGGGGGCAAAGCTCCACGCAGGCGTGCAGTATCAATGGACAACAGTAATAAGCTCATCAAGAGTGCCCGTGGCCGTGCCGCAAAGAAGAAAGCCGCTCTGCAGGCATCCCAGGACGGAAGCTCTGAGAGTTCCTCCAGTCTGTCCAAATGGACCGGCAGCCCTACGTCCCGTAGTAGTGACGAGCTAGATGCTTGGACAGATTTTCGTTCTCGCACTAATTCTAATGCCAGCACCCTCAGTGGACGTCTTTCCCCAATTCTAGCCAACCTGGAGGTGGATGAAGTTCCCGATGATGACTCTCCCCTTTCACCCATGCTGTACTCCAGCCCCAGCAGTATGTCTCCGTCCACTGGGCTCACCGAACTGCCCCGTCTAGCTGACCTTGCAGGAACTATGAACCTCAACGATGGCCTCTCTGACAACCTAATGGATGACCTTCTGGACAACATCAGCTTGACGGCTTCACAGTCTCCGGGCCAAGATGAGAGTGGAGCCAACCTACAGGGAAGCCCTGTGTTTACCTTCAGCTGCTCTGGGAGCAGTCTGGCAATTCCCTCCGGCAGCTATGGCACCAACTCCCTGTTTAGCCCTCCATCAGTCACTGGGCTGAGACAGTCTCCAATGCAAACCATCCAGGAAAACAAGCAGGCAACATTCTCCTGCGGTTCCCTCTTTAGTGAGCAGAGTCTGCAGGATTTGCTCAGCTCTGAGTCCAGTAGTCGCAGTGATGTCCTTCTTACCCAATCTGACCCGCTTATGTCTCAAGCCAGTGCCTCCGTTTCCTCTCAGAATGCTCGTCGCATTTTGTTGCGTAATGACCCCATGATGTCCAACCAGGCTGGGCCTGCAGGACAAGCAGGGCTCAAAAAGGCATCGCCATCTGGATGGCGGATGAACTGCGTCCCGAGCAGCGAGTCAGACTACCAAAGCTTGATGAAGCAACTCCAACAGTCTCCCTTCAGAAGCACATCTATGCAGCTCAACTCCTCCGATTCATTGTTGGCAGGTCTCAACGGCAGCGTGACCTCTGCTCAGTCGGTGTCTCAGGACCGTTTCTCATCTGACTTGGATCTTGAGGCATTCAGTGGCAGTTTCGATTGCGATATGGACATCATAACCCGCAACGATCTGATGGATGCCGAAGGCCTGGAGCTCAGCTTTGATTCCCATCTCATCTCCTCTCAGAATGCTAACCTGACTTCAGGGAGCTTCTCCAGAACCAAACGAACCTCCTCCCAAAGCTGGGTGCCAGGCTGATCCAGGCCCAGGAATGTAGGGACGGGGCAGAACACCGCATTTGAGCCAACTGTCCACTGTAAAGCAACTGTATATTATGCTGTAGAAAAGCTATTTGACATCCATTGGAATGAGTTTGAGTTAACGTCAATGATTTACCCAGTCGGTGTTGTAGTTTTGTGGCTGTATGTTTTGTATTGTCATGATTGAGGCTGGTTTGATGGACGGATAAAGAGTTCCAACAGAATTAACCTTGCTTTAGGTGCTGCAGGTTACTCTGTTTGCCAATGACAAGGTATTGAACTCTGCTCGAGTATGGTAAGTGGAGGACTGTAGAGAGAACTTGGCTTGAGCCAACAGTACTTCCCTTAGTCTATCTAGAATAAAAATCTTTAAAATAACGCTTCTCTTTTTTTGAAAATAGGCTCGTTTTACTTCTTCTAGAGCTGATCTCCAGGTCTGGCAGGAGCACTTTTCGCTTGGCTTAGCATACATCATTGACAATGCGTAATACAGTTGCGCCTGCTGCAGCCATTCTTGTTTTTTACAGTGGATGAGAGTATAGTTCCTAATCCAGGCATGTCCAAACTCGGTCCTGGAGGGCCGGTGTCCTGCAAAGTTTAGTTCCAACCCCAATCAGACACACCTGGGCTAGCTAATCAAGCTCTTACTAGGCTTTCTAGAAACATCCTTGCAGGTGTGTTGAGGCAAGTTGGAGCTAAAATCTGCAGAACAGGACAGAGTTTGGACACCACTGTCCTTGCCATATCTACCTACACTCTCAGAAATAAAGGTACGCGAGTTGTCACTAGGGTGGTACATTTTCAAAAGGTACATATTTGTACTGAAAGGGTTCATATTGGTACCTCAAAAATATATATTAGTACCTAATTTTTTAAAAGTATTTTAGGTACTAATATGTACCCTTGAGGTATTAAAATGGACCTTTTAGGTACACATTTGTACCATTTGAAAAGGTACCACCCTAGTGACAGCTCACATACCTTTTATTTCTGAGAGTGCAGAAAATGGTAGAATTTAAATTTTACGCCTGTCTTGGTGCACAATGTAACAACAGAAGAGTCCGTATAAATTTTAGATGGGAAAATTATCTGTTGGATCATTTTTCAGTGAGAGGCTAATGGTCTATTCAATGATCTATGCTAGGCTAAGCTAAAAGTGCTCCTGCCAGACCTGGAGATGAGCTGAATGGATTCAAAAATGGTAAAAAACAAACAACTGTTTAACTGTAGGGGAGTTGTAAAATGAGCATATTTTGAATAGTGTATGAGGGTGCCTACAAACTGGAGAAAGCTTTCATGAATCCAAGCTTTGAAACCAAATGAGATTGGTGAATTCTCATTGGGTTGGGCAGCTGTTGACAACCATGTCATATAGCATTAAAGCAGAAATGAAAATGTTGTCACTTCAGCGTTTTTCCTCGTCACCATTGCAATACTTGATCCCCATTGAAGTCAAGTCAACTCTAGTCTGTAGGTGCCTATAGTTTGTGGTAACTTCTCGTAACTTGTGATCAAGATGAGTAGATTTCTAGTCCTCGCATCTAAACAAACACCTGCCTTTTGCCAAACTAGTCCTCAGGACAACTGCAAAAATGGCCTGTTTACAACACAAACTCTTGAGAATTCTGTTGTCTGAAAAATGGCCACGAATTACGTAATTTCTCCAGTCATTTTATTTTTTCTTGTGGAACTATTAAAAAAAAAAAAGGGAAGAGGTTGTGTTATTCGTGAAACCAGTGATGATCATAATGTATCCTTGACTCCTTTTGCGGGAAAGTGAATAATGATATGATGATAAGCTATGTATTTAGTGTTCTGCTGTATGAAACTAGTCAGTGTTTCCTATGGATTTCCTAACACAACCTGTGCATTTATCCGAGTTCTTGAGCATCACCGTATTCACTTCCAATGTTAGCCATTTTAGGATAGATTATAAGCTATATATTTGTATTTATGTATGCGTGTGTATATACACACACAGACACTGGGCCTCCTTCATGAAGTATGAGTAGCTTTCCGAACAATTTGCTCCAATTTGTAAGCCGTTCTTCAGTTGTTACATTCAGTGCAGTTAGTGTTTGTGTGCATGCACTGTACACTATATATGTGTGTATACATGCATGCAACCATTTACCTTAGAATAGGTTTACCAGTTTTCTGTGTAAATCATAGACTATGCTTACATTTCATGATGGAGACCAGTAATGCTTACAGTATGTGTGTGTGTATATACACAGACAGGTCTTGAATTCATATTAACAGATCTAAATTTTTGGAGTGCTGATTAAGGGCCACTAGATGTTTGTGTGTTTGTAGCAGGAAAAAGAAAAATGAAGCTATGAGCATTTGGTGCTAAGTGAAATTGTGTTGGGTCAGTTTATACGGCTAGCATTTATGTGTACGTATCTACACAATGGCGAGTGCTAGTAGAAAGTGTGTGACGGCGGTGTGTTTTAAGCATTGTAATAGTTTTAAAAATGAAAGGCAGCCACTTTTTAGTATTACAGCCTGTACGGATAAGCTATGTAAGGAAGCACCTACGTTGTACTGTATTTCTCTGTTGATCTTGAACATGCCAGACAACCAAATTTGAGGCTAATGAAAAAAAGTAACGCAGCTGTTGAGTTTGATGAATTAGTAGTGCCATTCAGGGACGGCTTGCAGACGTTTGCGTAGGTATGTTGTTTTAACATCAGTCTCGAATGTACCTTTCGTTGAGGTCATCTTCACACCCAGAGTTTCCATAAGCCTCTTAAGCACTGATTTTTATAATCTGCTTTTTATAATCAGCTGGAGTTACCGATTTTAAGATGGCTATAAAAAGTCGATTGTGCTGTTTACACCTTTTGTTTACTTCATTTTGCGTTTAACATTTTAGATAAACGTCTGTTGTGTTTTCGGGTAACTCTCACAAGAACTACTATGATTTTCATTCGGGGTTAGAGGGAATTAACACAAACTGTGTTAGCGTAATATGCGTGTGTACCTCCTTACACCACAATCGGCCGCTAGTTACCATCCACTCGATGTTTGCTTGACTTTACCTATGTATTTACATTTTGGATCATGTAAACAAGGTAGTGTAAGGCAAGGTGCATGTAAATAAAGCTTGTACAACACGATATACATATCTGCAGTCTTTATTTTAACTGATCACCAGAGTGGACCAAAACTATTTTTCTTCTTACAAACCACATGAGGTCACAGTGTGTTTACACTCATTTCATTCATTCATTCATTTTCTTGTCGGCTTAGTCCTTTTGTTAATCCGGGGTCGCCACAGCGGAATGAACCGCCAACTTATCCAGCAAGTTTTTACGCAGCGGATGCCCTTCCAGCCGCAACCCATCTCTGGGAAACATCCACACACACATTCACACTCACACTCATTCACTATGGACAATTTGGCCCACCCAATTCACCTGTACCGCATGTCTTTGGACTGTAGGGGAAACCAGAGCACCCGGAGGAAACCCACGCGAAGGCAGGGAGAACATGCAAACTCCACACACAGAAACACCAACTGGGCCAAGGTTCGAACCAGCGACCTTCTTGCTGTGAGGCGACAGCTCTACCTACTGCGCCACTGCCTCGCCTGTGTGTTTACACTAAAGACTGTAAAAGATATGGACAAGAGCTGCGTCCCAAATCACATAAGCTGCGTCCCAAATCGCATACTTATGCACTATTCTACGCCATTTTGTAATATAAATAGTGTAAGTAGTGTGTTCACTCTGAAAATTCTAAAAATAATAAGTGTACTTTAATTACCCGGATGATGCACTCATTTAGTCGCTAAAATGAAGTGTGTAATGATGGACACTTCACGCACTCAACGACCGCAGGTTTGCTTACGTAGCGGAAGGGGCGGAGCTATCGGACGCACATGTTGAATAACTTTATATGTTTTGGATGGTGAAAGCAAAATTCTCCTACGACAGTGATTATAGCGCCTCCCGATGGTAAATGCGGCAATACTTACGGCAACCGTCAAACGTCATCAGGGAAACGGTTTGAATTTCCGCTTAGTAAAAAAAACATTAGTGTGCCATTTGGGACAACACTACATACATGTACTATCCTGTTGAGTGTGTAAGTACATAAGTGCATAAGTGTGCCATTTGGGACGCAGCTATACTTATGCACTATTCTACGCTATTTTGTAGTATAAATAGTGTAAGCAGTACGTTCACACTGAAAAAATGAAGAGTGTAATGATGGGTTTTCGCACTCAACAGCTGCGTCTCAAATGGCACACTATGCACTCATGCACTATGTACTTATGCACTTACACACTCAACAGCAAAGTATATGTATGTAGTGTTGTCCCAAATGGAGCACTAATGTTATTTTACTAAGCGGATATTCAAAGCGTTTCCCTGATGACGTATGACGGTTGCCAAATCAGTGAAATAAACGACCGAATTATCAAATAATACCTGCCATGAGTATTACCGCATTCACTATTGGGAGGCGCTATAATCACTCTCGTAGGAGAATTTTGCTTTCACCATCCAAAATAAATAAAGTTATCCAACATGTGCGTCCGATTGCTTCGCCTCCCTTGCTACAGTACGTGAGCAAACCTGCGGTCGTTGAGTGTGTAAAGTGTCTATTACTACACACTTCATTTTACCGGCTGAATGAGTGCATCATCCGGGTAATTAAAGTGCACTTATTTTCAGTTTTCAGTGTGAATGCACTACTTACACTATTTATACTACAAAATGGTGTAGAATAGTGCAGAAGTTTGCGATTTGGGACGCAGCTAATGACCGCAGTTTTGCTCACGTAGTGGAAGGTGCGGAGCTGTCGGGCGCACATGTTGAATAACTTTATTTATTTTGTATGGTGAAAGAGAAATTCTCCTATGAGAGTGATTATAGTGCCTCCCGATGGTGAATGCGGTAATACTCATGGCAGGTATTATTTGATTGTTTGGTCATTTAGTTTTCTGATTTGGCAACCGTCAAACGTCATCAAGGAAACGGTTTGAATTTTCGCTTTGTAAAATATAATTAGTGTGCCATTTGGGACAACACTACATACATATATTGTGCTATTGAGTGTGTTAGTACATAGTGCATGAGTGTATAGTGTGCCATTTGAAACGCAGCTGTAGTGTCTGTGACGTCGCTCATAGGTTTCTGAAGAACTCAAAAGAAGCTATTAGTAGGCGTGACCAACCGTCGCCACTTTGTTCGTGTGTCATCGCACCGCCCCGGGAACAAAAAACAAGGGCAAAGAGGTGGAATGTGAGCGGAGCTACAGACGCCTGCTAGCATTTTGCTTAATACTTTATTACCTGCGACTTTGGTGTTCTGACCACATGTGCTTGGTTGTATACTATATCTTTATATAAGATATACTATAAGGGCGCACTCACACTATGCTATCCGAACCGTGCCCAGGCCCGTTTCCTGGATCGTTTGAGAAGTTCGAGTGCACTGAATCAGGCTTAGGCATGGTTGTCTTGGTTGTCTTCAGCACAAGGACTTTATGATTGTTTATGAGCGTCAAAAGTAGCGGATCTGTTCAGCGAAATATTTTAATGTGTGTCACTGCATATCAAACGACTAAAACAATATAACTAAAGAAATCTTTGTTATGCTGAGCGAAAGCGCTTACTGAACAGTGCATCACCGATGAACGTGCCTAGGCCCGAATGTAATGTGAGTGCGGGCCGTCAGGGGAGACGGGAGAGAGGACAAGCGTTCTTTGACCTGGTTCAAGGCAACTGTACATCGTGTGAGTACGAAGTCTGATATAGTATACAACTATATGTAAGTGTTTAGACTTTTAAAATCACTGCTGTGATACACTGAGCAACTAGGCATTGTTAAAGACCAAAGAATTATCTAAAGTGACATTTTTGAAAGAAAGGTATTTTATTTATTAGCTAATAACCATATCATTACATATAAAATGAAACTTTTTAACCCAATTTATAGGAGCCTGATAGAAAATGCTCATTTACAAGAAAAGAGATCTGATGGATTTAGAAGGTTTTGCATCTGAATTCTTCATGTGTTTTATGTGCCTTGAATGTGTTTATGCCAATGTAAATCCTGTTGTAGAATCATTATATAAATAGGCATAAATTAAGTCTTAAAATAACAATATCACTTACCGCAATAATTTATATGACAATATATCTTTTAACACAAAATACTTCAAGTTGAAGACAGAATTATTAGCCCCCTTTGAATTTTATCTTTAATTATATCCCAAATGATGTTTAACAGAGCAAGAAAAATACACAGTATGTCTGATCATATTTTTCTTCTAGATAAAGTCTTATTTGTTTTATTTTGGCTAGAATAAAAATAGTTTTTAATTTTTTAAACACCATTTTAGGGACAAAATTATTAGCCCCTTTAAGCTATATTTTTTCTCCACTGTCTACAGAACAAACCATCGTTATACAATAACTTGCCTAATTATCCTATCCTGCCTAGTTAACCTCATTAACCTAGCTAAGCCTTTAAATGTCACTTTAAGCTGTATAGAAGTGTCTTGAAAAATATCTAGTCAAATATTATTTACTGTCATCATGACAAAGATAAATTCATTATTAAAAATATGTTTAGAAATGTGTTGAAAAAATCTTTCCGTTAAACAGAAATTGGGGAAAAAAAATAAGTAAGCGGTCTAATAATCCAAGGGGGCTAATAATTCTGACTTATAACTGTATCGTGACAGGCCTGGGGAATTCTGGTCTTCATTACATCTGATAGGATTTAAAGACAGTTGAAAACCTGTAACCGTTTACTTCCATAGTAGGAAAAACAAATACAATGGTTACAGGTTTCCACATTTTTTATAATATCCTTTTGTGTGTGAGAATGTGTGCTCAACAGAAGAAAAGAAGGATTGAAAAATGTGTGAACTTAAGTACCAACCTTTACACTTTAATTCTAACAGACACTTTTGGAAAACATTTTCTCATACAGCGGGAGGTATTGAACACATCATGTCACTACTGAAAAATATTTAATACTTTATATAAAAGGCTTTTTTGGTAATGGAAACTTAAAGACGGCTCTCGTATGGAGAATGAAGTCTCATTCGTTGCTCGGTGTGAGTTTCTCACAGACTTCATCAGAGTGTAAAAACCTTGATGGTTCTTTGGGTCTCGTCCATCAAATCTGATCTTTATTTTGTATTTTCTGTTGGATTCAAGTCAGGGAATTGGCTGGGCCATTCTACAGCTTGATTTTCTTTCTCTGAAAGCATTTGAGAGTTTCATTAGCTGCGGATCATTGTCTTGCTGAAATGTCCACCCTGGTTTCATCTTCATCCTTCTGCTAATGTAGATGTTGGACTGAAGCAGCTGATATTCATTTACACAGAGGAAGGGCCGAGGGTTGCTGAAGACCTACTGAGAGATTTCAGCTGTAGTCTGGGCTTTTGCTCTCTTTCTTCATGTGTTCAATACTTTGTCCCTGTGGGCTTTCAATTTATTACACATGACTTAATTTGTAAACTAATTAGATTTGTTTTCTTTGCATATATGGATTTCTTTGCTTGTTACCAACATCCAGGGAAAATTTCAAGTCAACAGCTCCTTTAGAAATATGTTTTCTGAGAAAAATGTTGACGAGTTCAATACTTATATACTTCCCTGCTGTATTTAATTTTAGAGGAACAGTTTTCTGTGTATCATGAATGCACATAGACTCTACTCATTAAACACAGTGTTTACTCTCTAGGCCATTTTGCTTTGATCTGTAGTTAAAATACACTTAAATGGTTTAAGCAATCCTTTAGGTTATTTGACTCAAAAAGTACATGTTTATCTTTGGCTTACAGAAGCTCACATTTGCTTAAATACATAAAGTGATTAAAATTTCTCACCCCATTTCCTTCCTGTCACACCTCTGTTTTTTTGACACATTAAATATAAACACAGATCATGATGTTTCTATCACAGCAAGACTGATATGTCTGTGGTTTTGTGTTTTGCATTTTATCAGATTTCTTCACTCTTATCACTCAGTCATTTCCAGTGATGAGAATAATGGTGATATAAATAAACGGCGCTACTAACGGCAATACTTTTATTAGTAACTAACGAGTAATCAAATGAGTTACTATTTCTCCCGTTACAACGCTGTTACCGCTACTGGCAATTAAATATGCGTTACTATAATTGAAAACACTGAAGCGGTTTTCATGCGAGCAGTGTCTCTCTCAGCCCTTTCTTTCTCTGGGGTGTGTGTGTGTGTGTGTGTTTAGGGCTGTGATGACTAATTAGCGAGGATGATTGGTGTGTCTGTAAACGTGGTGTAACTGAGAACGTGATGATTGGCTTAAATAGAGTACATTTCCATCGTTGGAAATCAGAGGCAGAGTAGTGCGGGTGTAACCCAGTCAGTGGCACACACCAATGACCAGGAGTCAGTGTTGGGCAATAGCGTTGCTACAAGCTTAACTATATTTCTCAGTAGCGTGGCGGTAGCGTCGCTACTTTCTAAATCAAATAGCTTTTCGGTAGCATAGCTATTTTTTTCATCTCCCATGCGGAAGGTCGCCGGTTTGATACCAGCTCGGAGTAAGTTGGGTGGCGTTGAACTGGTGAGGTTACAGTAACTCTATTTATTGGTTTGGTCATGGGTAAAGCAAAGGTCATGTGGGTCAGGTAGTGAAAATAGTAGGCTACAATTAATTAATTCGTTATGAATTATTTGATATTTAACAAAAAACACCCCCGCCTACGACGACGATGTCGTCGCGATGTTTCACATTAGACATCGTACGATGCCTAACAGGTCAACATCGCCTAACCCTACAATGGTCTTTTATCTCATTTTACGCTTGAACAACTAAATGAATGCTTAAGTCTATTTAACTGAAAGTGTTGTAATTACATTACAACATCGATGCTGTAAGAACAACCTTGTGAAATTGAAAATACTCACATTAAGCTTTCAATTGGCTTTAAAACTCTAGATGTGCATAGAGCCCACTACTCTTTTAAAGGAGAGTGAACACTGGTCATTTCCCCTCAAAATGTTTAGATTTTGTCGCATGACTTTCAACCAGAGATGACCCAAAGAGATGTCTGGTGTCTGGACAGTTTACAACTAGCATTGAAGGCACACATTTCAAACCTGCTCATTTCCCCCTAGCTTTCCCCTCACTGAAGGGCATCCAGATTGTGAATGGTTTCCAAGGAGACTTGTCTTTTACAAAATGCATGAAATGTTCTCTTTGGTTGGAGCCCCTGTTGTCGTATTTGATTGCTGATGTTTTAGTCAGAATTAGTAGTGTGTATTCAGGCAATCACGCGCTCATTCACAGGCGCTGTACAATCAGTGTGATTGATTGTATTAGGGAAATCATTCATAATGTTGTGCTGCTCTCTGCAGGGAGGAAAACAACCCCTAGTGACAAAGCAAAGGCTTGTAAAATGTGCCCGCGCGCTCATTGGTGGAAGCGGCAGCTCGGTAATCAACTCTGATTGGCTGATTCGCCGACCAATCAGCGCATCTGTATCCAAGTCAACTTGGAATGTTGAGCTATTTAAATCCAGAGAAGGTGGATCTGATAGATTGAATTATACATTAGGATTCGCTTGATTGAATGTATGCTCGCTCGCTGTGGGTGTTGAAAGTGACAAGCGTTAGCTGAGTATTTTTGTAGGGGACATATTTGGTTTGCAGGATTTTCAGTCAAATACGTGATACGTCACCAACGTCAAGCTGTTTGAGGTATTACATGTTGTAACACCATTAAAAGACGTCTTTTGAGTAACATCAGGTACAATTATTTAAAATGTAATGTTCAGGTAGACCTTTCACATTGATTTGCCCTTTGCTTGTGTCAGCAGAATGAAATCGAGGCTCTTGACTGAGTTTTCATCGCCCTCTGCAGGTTGAAAAAACGAGTACATGTGAAAATACCTTGGTGAATAAATTAAATTGTATTAATTACATGTAAAATTGTGTATTAAAGTATATCATATATTTAAATTTAAACCCCTCCTCATAATTTTTAAATTGTTTCAATATTTCCTATAACTTTTTCATCTTCTGGAGGAAGTTTCTTTTAGTTTGGTAGTTCAGCTGGGCCAGTTGGCGTTTTTGTGTGGAGTTTGCATGTTCTCCCTGTGTTTAAGTGGGTTTCCTCCGGGTGCTCTGGTTTACCCCAAAGTCCAAATACATGCAGTATAGGTGAATTAAGTAAGCTAAATTGGCCGTAGTGTTTTCCAGTGATGGG
Source organism: Danio rerio (assembly GCF_052040795.2). NCBI lineage: Eukaryota > Metazoa > Chordata > Actinopteri > Cypriniformes > Danionidae > Danio > Danio rerio. The sequence goes on from NC_141037.1 coordinate 7,829,879, forward strand.
TTGCAGCTGGAAGGGCATCCGCTGTATAAAACATATGCTGGAAAAGTTGCTGGTTCATTCGGCAGTGGCGACCCCTAACTAATAAAGGGAGTAAGCTGAAAAGAATATGAATGAATAATTGACTTCAGAGCAAATCACTGTTGTCCAATGACTTTGCAGTTAAACATGACTTTATGCTCAATACTGGTGTCTTTGCAAGCAACTAAAGTTCGACAAACACAAAAGAAATTTGTTATTAGAAATTACTTGTTATGTTAACTGAGTTTTCATCGCCTTCTGTGGGTTAAAAAACAAATAGATGTAAAAATATAAAGGTTCAAATACCTTGATTGAATTAAATAAATTATATTAATTCTATATTAAACAATATAATAAAGTACATCATATGTTTAAATAAATAGCCCTCCTGTTTATTTTTTTTTATTCTTTTTCAAATATTTTCTAATGAATGTTTAAGGAAGCAAGACATCTATCACAGTATTTCCTATAATATTTTTTCTTCTGGAAAAAAGGCATTTAGTTTGGCTGGGAAAAAAAATCCTTTTAATTTTTTTATTGTTTTAAAATGTCTTATATACTTTTTCTTCTGGGGTAAGTATCTTTTAGTTCAGTTGTAACAAAAGCACTTTAAACATTTTTTTTGACGACAATTTATTTATTTATTTGTTTTACTACAAAACAAATCACTGTTGTCCAATGACTTGCCTATATTAACTCAGTTCAATTGTGATTTAAGCTCAATACTAGTATCTTGCAAGCAACTAAAGCTAGGCAAAGAAATTTGTTATTAGGAATTAGTTATTAAAATTGGTATGTTAACAGAGTTTTCGTCACCTTCTGCAGATTAAAACACAAATAGATGTAAAAATATAAAGGTTCAAACACCTTGGAATGATTAATTATTCAATTATTTTGTATCAATTATATATTAAAATGTGTATTAAAGTATATATTTAGTTATGTAGCCCTCCTGTTTATTTATTTATTTATTTTTTCAAATATAAAATAAAAAAGGGAGCAAGAAACTTAACACAGTATTACCTATCATATTTTTTCTTTGGGAAAAAAAGTCATTTAGTTTGGCTGTAAATAAAAAAAAAATCCTCTTAATTATTTATTGTTTTAATATTTCCGATAAGGCTGCACAGTGGTGGAAAGGGTAATACAATCACCTCACAGCAAGAAGGCCGCTGGTTTGAGTCCCGGCTAGGCCAGTTGGCATTTCTGTGTAGGTTGCATGTTCTCCTCGTGTTGGCTTGGGTTTCCTCTTCCTCACAAGCGCAAAGACATGCTGTATAGATGAACTGAATAAGCTAAGTTGGCCATAGTGTGTGCAAAAGTGTGTTGGTGTTTCCCAGTGTTGGGTTGCGGCTGGAAGGGCATCCACTTCGTAAAACATTTGCTGGATAAGTTGGTGGTTCATTCCGCTGTTGCGACCCCAGATTAATAAAGGGACTAGGTCGAAAAGAAAATGAATGAATGAATATTTCCTGTCATTTATTTTTCTTCTGGAAAAAAAGTTTCTTTCAGTTTGATTGGAACGAAAGCAGTTATTAATTTTTTTGACAACAATTCAATTTAAAAAAAAAAATTAACTACAGAACGAATCGCTGTTGTCCAATGATTTTCCTATATTAAACTAGTTAAACTGCACTTTAAGCTCAACACTAGTATCTTGCAAGCAAATAAAGCTAGTTGCAAGCTAGTAAAATAGTATGTACTGTCATCATGGCAAAGACGAAAGAAATTAGTTATTAAAATTGTTATGTTAACTGAGTTTTCATCGCCCTCTGCAGGTTAAAAAACTTATAGATGTAAAAATATAAAGGTTCAAACACCTTGAAATGATTGATTGAATGAATTATTTTGCATAAATTAAATATTAAAATGTGTATTAAAGTATAGCACAATTATGTAGCCCTCCTGTTTTTATTCATTTATTTTTTTTAAAGAAATATTTCACAGTATTTCCTTTATTTTTTTTCTTCTTGGAAAAAAAAAAAGTCATTTGATTTGGCTGGACTTTTTCATTTTTATTTTTAAATTAAACAACAATTAACATATTACTTTCAGATTGGCTACAGAACATCCCAGTTTAATAACACTAAATTTAATTCAATTCATGTTTATTTCTATTGCGTTTTTATAATGTAGATTGTGACAAAGCAGCCTAACATAGAAGTTCTAGTAAACTGAAACTGTGTCAGTCTAGTTTTCAGAGTTGAAGTTCAGTTTAGTTCAGTTCAGTGTGGTTTAATTTTCACTGCTGAAAGTCCAAACACTGAAGAGCAAACCCAATACTAAACTCAATTAAGTATCTTGCAAGCAGCTAGAAGAAATCTCATGTACTGTCATCATGGTAAAGACGAAAGAAATTATTTATTAGAAATACGTTATTAAAAGTATTATGTTTAAAAATGTGTTAAAAGCGATCTTCAATAAACAGCCCTTGGGTAAATATATGAATAATAACTAAAATGTCACAGAAGTGCTAACAATAGTTACTTCAGGTGTGTTATACTAAAATTGCCTATACTGTAAAAAAATTTAGTTGACTTGACTCGACTTTAACCAGGAAACCACCAACCACCAACCTGTGTCGGGGTCATGGTGGCTTAGTGGGTAGCACAATCGCCTCACAGCAAGAAGGTTGCTGGTTCGAGTCCCGGCTGGGTCAGTTGGCATTTCTGTGTGAAATTTGCATGTTCTCCCCGTGTTGGTGTGGGTTTTCTCCGGGTGCTCCGGTTTCCCCCACAGTCCAAACACATGCGCTATAGCTGAATTGGGTAAACTAAATTGTAGTGTATGAGTGTGAATGCAGGAGTGTATGGGTGTTTCCCAGGGTTGCTGCTGGAAGGGCACACGCTGCGTAAAACATATGCTTGATAAGTTGGTGGTTCATTCCGCTGTGGAAACCCCTGCATTAGTAAAGGGACTAAACCAAAAATAATAATAATAATAATAACAATAATAATTAATGAAGTAAACCTGTTGTTTTAAAAACAACTAGTTGGCTTTACTTTACCTGTCGCCTTAACATTTTAAGTACATTAAACTGTGTGCATAATAATACACCTTAAGTTAAAACAACTTAAAATTTCCAAGTTGCAGTTGGTTTTTCTCACTTTTTTAAGTTAAAAGTCAACTTGTCGATTTTAAGGAAACAGGTTTACTTACCTTTTTAAAAGTAGAGTATATAAAAATAACTTGTTACAGTGTAGAGCAGGGGTGGGCAAACTCAGTTCTGGAGGGCCGGTGTCCTGCACAGTTTAGCTCCAACTCTAATCAAACACACCTGCTTATAGATTTCTAGTGATCGAGAAGACACTGATTAGCTTGTTCAGGTGTGTTTAATTAGTGTTGGAGCTAAACTGTGCAGGACACCGGCCTTCCAGGACCGAGTTTGCCCAGGTGTAGATGAATGCTAATGAAATTTCTAGGACAGTTTAGAATCATTCATTCATTTTTTTGTCGGCTTAGTCCCTTTATTAATCTTTATTAAGTCCCTTTAGTACCAACTTATCCAGCAAATTTTTACCCAGCATATGCCCTTCCACCTTCTAAACCCATCTCTGGGACAGTTTAGAATCAAAATAATAAAGAAGAAATTACATTCTGATTCATTCATTAATTTTTCTTCAGCTTAGTTCCTCATTTATCAGGGGTTGCCACAGTGGAATAACCGCCAACTATTCCAGCATATGTTTTACACAGCGGATGCCCTTCCAGTACTGGGAAACAGCCATACACACTCATAATTACACACAAAAACTATCCCAATTTAGTTTACCCAATTCACCCAAACAGCATGTCTTTGGACTGTGGGGGAAACCGGAGCACCCGGAGGAAAGCTACGCCAACACAGGGAGAACATGCAAACTCCACACAGAAATGCCAACTGACCCAGCAGGAAATCGAACCAGCGACCTTTTTGCTGTGAGGCGATAGTGTTAATCACTGAGCCACCATGTCGCCCCTACTTTCTGATTACTTAATCATTACAATTTGATGACTGTGTTTGTTAAATTCTATATGTAACCTTTAAAAAAAATTAAATTGAGTGGGTTTATTTTAACACTGGCACACAGCTGGAAGTTAACTAAAATTATTTATATTCCGATTATTTTATTAAAGTACCCTTTAAATTGTATTTCATTACGTATACCCCTACCCCAACCCTATTATTGTTGCACAGAGTCACAAAAGGCACCTCACAGCAAAGAGGTTGCTGGTTCAAGTCCCAGCTGGGCCAGTTGACATTTCTGTGTGGACTTTGCATGTTCTCCCTGTGTTGGTGTGGGTTTCTTGCCAGTGCTCCGGTTTCCCGGAGGTGAATTGAATAAACTAAATTGGCCGTAGTGTATGAGTGTGTGAAAGAGTGTGTATGGATGTTTCCCAGTACTGAGTTGCAGCTGAAAGGGCATCCGCTGTGTAAAACATAAGCTGGATAAGTTGGTGGTTCATTCCTCTGTGGTGACCCCAGATTAATAAAGGAACAAGCCGAAGGAAAATGAATGAATGAATGAACGAACGAGGTGAATTGAATAAACTAAATTGGCCGTAGTGTATGAGTGTGTGAAAGAGTGTGTATGGATGTTTCCCAGTACTGAGTTGCAGCTGGAAGGGCATCCGCTGTGTAAAACATAAGCTGGATAAGTTGGTGGTTCATTCCTCTGTGGTGACCCCAGATTAATAAAGGAACAAGCCGAAGGAAAATGAATGAATGAATGAACGAACGAGTGTCACAAAAATTATGCTGTATTGATGTGAGTTTCCTCAGCTGTATCCCATCTTGATTTACATATACCGCCATTCCTTTGAGGCGCGCGTCTGGTGTCACTATAGCAACGGCTCAAACACTGACACGTTGTAACAAAAGTTTGGAACGAATGGAATAATTGTTTGTGTGTGTGTGTGTGTTTCTATAATTTGAGCGCGCGTCTGGCGTCACTATAGCAACGACTCAAACACTGATACATTGTAACGAAAGTTTGGAACGTTTGGAATACTTCTTAAAAGTTTTTTGTGTGCGCGCGTGCGTGTTTTCTTTTTCTATAATTTGAGCGCGCACCTTGTAGTCTCATTTACGTGTAGCTCTAAAGTTTAACAAATACACGAGTTTATTCAGCTGCTGTGAGAAGTGAAGATGTCACAGACTTACAGCTCGCCAGTGAAGGTGGAGGAGCTGGAAGCAGAACTGAGCGCTCAGATACACTCTCTGAGGACTGAGATTGAGGACAAGGACATTTCACATCAAATATTCTCAAAACCATACAGGTCAGACAGATGATTGCATTTATAACTTTTATCACTTTCATTAATAAGTCGTGAACAGATGCGTACTTGAACTATGTATGCATTTAAGTTTTATTCATGGTTTTATTCATTAACTTGATTTGATTTATGCCTGAGATTTATTTCAGGTCACTAAAATCGATTGCATAACATCAGTAAAGCACATATCCTATATTTCAGATTTTCATGGGTATTTGATTTACTTTCTATTTATTTATTTTTATTAAGCAAATTCTTTTATTCAATTATGTTTTATTTAATTATTTTAAAATTGCTAGCGTCATTTAAAGATTATCCAAATCAAAAGTTTGTCTTGACATAATATACTGTATTTGTGTATTTTATATAATTATTATGTATACGTAATACATGAGCAATACAACACAATCTCACGGCAATTCGTAACTTTTTGATTTAGTGGCGAATTCATATAAATTCGTATGATCTAATTCGTCCAATTTAATACAATTTGCTCATCACCCAATGAGTGACCCACCACTGGTGCCACGCCTCCTTTTTAATATTGTACATTTTCGTACAACTGAACTCGTACAAATTCGTACGAAGTAGCCACTAAACTGAAAAAGCGTGAAATACGTTTCCTCGTGAGATCAGGCTGTAGCAACATCACACGAGCAGCAAAGCGATATGGCTGTATATCGGCACTGGTGGGAGGCGTGCGTTGGCTCGAGGGTGCAGGCCGAGTGCCTTATTGTCCCACTAGAGATGATAAACAGCCTGCTATGAGTGTGATAATGCATTTATACAACAGTTTGACAGCATAATAGTGTGTATAAAAAAAGAAAGTCAAACACAAAGTTTTAAAAAACCTTTTGTATGAACTACTTTCTTCCACCATTTGTTCACATCTGCAGCTGACATCAGAACAGCAGAAACGGTTGCTACTTCACCAACGTCACTTTAGATCTAATGTTTGAATGATTCCCTAGCGTAATGTCTAAAGTGATCCCAAAACATTTAAGATTATAAGACTGAACGGCATGAAATGCCAACACAAGCTCATGGCAATTCGTAACTTTTTGATTTAGTGGCTAATTCGTATGAATTCATATGATTGACTGAACTCGTACAAATTCATAAGAATTAGCCACTAAACTGACAAAACGTAAAATACTTACGTTTCCTCGTGAAATCAGGCTGGAGCAATATCACACAAGCAGTAGAGCGATATGGCTGTATAGTGGCACTGGTGGGAGGCGTGCAATGGCTCGAGGCTGCAGGCCAAGAGCCTTAGTGTCCCACCAGAGACGATATACAGCCACATCACTCTGCTATGAGTGTGATAATGCATACATACAACAGTTTGATGGCATAATCGTGTATATAAAAAAGATAATCAAACATGTAGAGTTTTAAAAATCCTTTTGTATGAGCTACTTTATTCCGCAATTTGTATACATCTGAAGCTGACGTCAGAACAGCAGAAACGGTTGCTAATTCACCAACGTCACTTTAGAGCTAGCGTTTGAATGATTCCCTAGCGTAATGTCTAAAGTGATGACAAATCATTTAAGATTATAAGGCTGAACGGCATGAAATGCCATCAGTCTACAGAGATTTTCCAGTATTTCTCTGTTGTAATCAAGAGATCACAATAATTAACCCTGAAAATCCAAAGCAAACAGTACCAGATTACTTGGGTATAAATACAGCACTACAACATTCAAAAGAGAGAGATCAATTTAGAATCTCATATACCTGATTTATAAACATTTGATCAGCTGTAATTTGAAATTTTCACTAATTGTTTCTGTGATCATAAGGACTTATGCAGTCTTTGTCCCCATCTTGTGGCGAAACGTCAACCGTTTTTGCTCTGCTCAGTATGACACAGAACCAGACAGAACTGTTGTATAAACACATTTAACAAAACAAAATTACACAAAACTATTTCGTTACATCTATATTCAAATTTTTGTATAATCTGTATCCTATACATGCTAAATTTATTTCTAAATATAAATGAAAAAATGTCAAATATATGCATGCATGTGCGTATTTATATACGCATAATAAATATACACAGCACACACACATTCAAGTCAAAACAAACTTTTATTTTGGATGCAAATAATCTGATTAATAAATGCGATTAATTTTTGCCCAGCACTAAAAATTGCTAAATTATATGTAATTACGTTTCGCTGACCTTTTCAGCTCTGTTCATATTCCAAAAGATGCATCTTACTTTCATCTGGAGAGGCAGCGGGTGCTTCACAAAGCCCTGCAGGTGAGTTTTTACAGTTTCTTGGGTTGTATTAAAGGGGACCTATTATGCAAAACTCACTCAAGGCGTTTAAACACAATTGTTTGGGAACAGTGTGTGAATATAGCCAGCATGTAAAGTTAAAAATGTATTCATTTAATTTTTTTGTTATCATACTTGATTTAAACAGTCTGCAGAAACACTTTGATTGACATTCTCTCTTTGTACGTGTCATCAGAGTGGAAAAGCCCCGCCCATTAGTGACAAGCTCCCTCTTATTAGCATAGGATGTCAATCTTGTTTTTGAATCTGCCACCATGCTGACACATAAGCATTTGTAGCTCCGCCCTCTTCTAAAAAGAGCACAGTCTCATTTGAATTTAAAGTGACAGTCACCAAAACGGCATTCACATCGTGTAAAAAGGGTCATAATAGGTCCCCTTTGATGTTTTTAAGCTCCTGTGTATGCCTGCAGTGGTTTATTTGACATTTAATGCTGTCTTTGATGTAAATGTTAGGTGTCGTCCACTAAGCCTGTAGTTTCTCAAGCAGAAGTGGCTCAGAGAGAGATGGAGATCTGTCTGAATCAAGAGCACAAAGCCGACGGTTTGCCTTTACTGCTGCATCAGGTCCATTTCATTGAGATTCTTATTTCATAATACACTTATTATTCAATCTTGTTATTCAGCTCTGAATTGAGAAGAAAAACGAGATTATTGTCGTTTTTAATCCTACACTCTCCAAAATAAAGGTATAAGAACCGATTTTTTCCAAAATGGTTCAAATCGGTACAGAAAACGAATTTATTCTTACATAAGTTGTGCAAAATATAACCTAAAAATAGAAAAGTGTACCCTATAAAAAGGTGTCAGACACTGTTTTTGTGTTCTTGTTTGTGAGAGTGTATATTCGATAAAACTGTCATCACTGATTCTGTTTATTCTGTTTATACAGTGATTTAACCAGTTTAATCTTTTGTAATGAACATTTCTGATCATTCTGCCTCAGTTTTACACTGATCAAACGTATAAATTGGCACGGTGCAAGTACCAGCTGATGCTCAGATGGAGGAGATTTGGCCGCCATTCCACTGTCCTGGAGAAACTGTACCCCCAGTATAAAGTAAACATGAAATTCTGAATTATTTCATTAATTTGGTGTCAAAATGAATGCAATGCATTTCAAATATTTATTTTGCAATTTGTTGGGAAATTCATGTGTATGATTTTATGCATTCAGTTGCAAAATAAATTCAGGAAATTTTGCATAATATTTAGCTATTAGTGGGAAAATTAAGACATGCAATTTCAATTGTTTTTGTGCATTCAGTGGCAAAATAAATGCATGGAATTATTAGTAATTTTGAGTAATTGTATGCATTTAGTGGCAAAATTAATGCAGGAAATATTAAATATTTCTGTCTATTCACTGGCAAAAAAAGTATCCATGAAATTCTGAATGTTTTTATGCATTCAATGTCAAAATTAATGATATTGATATTATAAATGTGATATATGATATTTTCTGTATTTTAAAAACATATAGTGGCAAAATGAATGCATAGAACTTTCAGTATTTTTATGCGTTCAGTGGCAAAATTCCTGCATGAAGTTTGTAATATTTTTGTGCAATCAGTGGCAATATTATTATTGCATGACATTTTGAGTAATTTTGTGCATTCAGTGGCAAAATGAATGCATGATATTAAAAAATAAATAAATTTCCATTCAGTGACCAAATGAATGTATGGAATTTTCTGTATTTTTATACAATTGCTGGAAAAGTTAATGCATGGATTTTTCTCAGTATTTTAAAATATTTTTTGTATTGGCAATATTATGCATGAAATTTAAAATCTTTTTTGCACTGAGTGTCAAAATTAATGCATGGAATTTGTAATATATTGTGCATTCAGTGGCAAAAATAAAGCATGCATTTCTTAATATTTTTATTGTATTCAGTGGCAAAATTAATGCATAGAATGTTCAGAGTTTTTAAGCATTAAGTGGTAAAATGAATGGATGACATAATGAGTATTTTTATGCCTTCAATGTCAAAATTGATGCATGAGATTTTGAGTGTTTGTTTGCATTTAGTAGCATTATTAATGCATTCAATTTTGAATTTTTTGTGCATTTAGGTGCAAAATAGTTACATGAAATTCTGAATATTTTTATGCATTTAGTGGCAAAACGAATGCATGAAATTTGCTATATTTTTTGCGCATTCAGTGGCAATATTTGTATTGCATGAAATTTTGAGTATTTTTATGCATTCAGTGTCAAAATTAATGCATGATATTTTTACATATTTTTATTTTTTGCATTCAGTGGCAAAATGAATGTATGGATTTTTTTTTTTTTGCATTCACTGGACAAATTAATGCATGGAATTTTATCAGTATTTTTAAATATTTTGTGCATTGGTAATATAAATCCATGAAGTTTTAAATCTTTTATGCATTAAGTGGCAAAATAATTGATGCATTGAATTTTCTGTATTTTTGAGATTTTTTATGCATTGAGTGGCAAAATGAATGCATGGAATTTGTAATTTATTGTGCATTCAGTGGCAAAATTAAAGCATGCATTTTTGAATATTTTTTTATGATTCAGTGACAAAATTAATGCATGGAATGTTCAGAGTTATTAAGCATTCAGTGGTAAAAAGAAGGATGATAAAATGAGTATTTATATGCCTTCAGTGGCAAAATTAAAGCATGAAATTCAGAATATTTTTATGCATTCCCTGGAAAAATGAAGGCATTGAATGTTTAGTATTTATTTATGCATTCAATGTCAAAGTTGATGCATGGGAATTTGAGTCTTTTTATGCATTCAAGAAAAATGAATGCATACAATTTTGAATATATTTGTGCATTTAGGATTCAAAATAATTGCATGAAATTCTGAATATTTTTATGCATTCAGTAGTAAAAAAAAAGTGTGAAATTTAAAATATTTTAGGCATTCCATGAATTTTCAATAATTAAAAAATATTTTTATCCATTAATGGCAAAATGAATGCATTAAATTTTGTGTATTTGTATGCATTCAGTGGCAAAATGAATGCATTCATCATGTCCCTGGTCTTTTGTTTAGAAGCAGATCACACATTTAACAACTGAATTTGAGGATTGTGTGTATCGTGCGCGTCGTCTTGCCATATCCAGAGAGAAGGTGCTGCTGGGTTTGGAGAGTCCCATCGCTGTGATCACACAGGAGGACATCAACATTTACCTGCAGTGGCTCATTTGCCATCTGCACTCCGTCAAACACATCCACAACTTTCTGCATGTGAGGAAACACAATAATATAGCCGAATATTCAAGACCAGAAGTAATGATTATGGTTTAAAATTCGTAATGATTTAGGCCTTCATCATAGAAAATAAAAAAATAATAATTAAGGGGATACATTTCCACAATATAAAAAAAGTGTAAAAAAATTAATTTATTAATTTAATTAGACTTTTAAACATGCAATCATTCTGACTTTGCAAACATTTAAACTTCAAACTACAACAAACATATTTTTACGTTCCCATTTGATCTCCAAACAATAAAAGACAATTAATAAATAAAATTTGTTTTAGAGATTTACATTTCCCTTTTAGTGTCTATTACTGTATGTTTGTCGCTACAAAAGACATTCTGGTTTTATATTTTGTTACTTGCAGGTTCTTCATTATCTACCTTCCACTGAGTGGAATGAAGATCACACGTCTATTGCTGGAGATCTGACGTCACCTGCATATTTTGATGGTAAAAACGCAATTTTTAAAACATGTTTAAAATGTTTAAAACATTTGGAAACACTCTCTTTAAATATTTACACAGTAATAGACTTTAAAAGCATGTACAAATGATAAAGTTTCACAAATCACACATGCGTTCTGAACTGCAGTGTCTGCTCTGTGATCTATGATCCCTATTTGATGCCTAACTAATGCAGATGCACACCAAAATGTTTTTTTATATTGTGCATCCTGGCAGCACAGTGGCTCAGTGATTAGCACTGTCGCCTTACTGCAAGGTCGCTGGTTTGAGTCCCGGCTGAGCCAGTTGGCATTTCTGCTGGCGTGGGTTTCCTCCAGGCGCTTCGGTTTCCCCTAAGATATGCAGCATAGGTGAACTGAATAAACTAAATTGGCCATAATGTGTGTGTGTGTGAATGAGTGTGTATGGGGGTTTCCCAATACTAGGTTGCAGCTGGAAGATCATCCGCTGCGTAAAACATATGCGGGGATAGTTGGCAGTTCATTCCGCTGTGATGATCGCTGAAATAAAGACCAAGCTGAAGGAAAATGAATTAGAAAGGTTTTGCATCCATATATAATTAACTGAATAGTATGTCATGCATGAATCTGTTTTTTGACCCATCAGGGGTGTTTGTATCGATGTCGGAGCTTCCCTTGCTTTCGACCAATTTAGAGGATTTTAAAGTCCAGCTGGATTTTCTGCTGTCACATTATGACGTCGAGTACAACACAAACAGCATCAAGACTACAGCAGATGAAATGGAGCTGATCAGTCTGGTAATCCTGATCAAAATACACTAACATTTAATGCCTTTAAAAAATCTAAAACAACATACACTAACCAGCAATGAAATCTTAAAACCCAACGCATGATGAATTCTGTTGTATTCTGAAAAATAAACCATTTTATAATATAATGTTCACTACACTGAAAAAAGTGTTGCATGCAGAATTGTTGCAAACAATTTATTTGTGTTGAATTTAAACAAACAAATTAAGTTTAATAATGTTCAACTTAATTTGTTTGTTTAAATTCAACACAAATAAATTGTTTAGAACCTCTTAACATAAAAAAATTGAGTAAATCTAAGGAATCATCTTTGAATAATTTTTTTCAGTGTACCTGACAAAAGTCTTGTCGTCAATCCCAGTTGTAAGAGCAACAAATAATAACTTGACTTCTTGGAAAAGTGGCAGAAAGTCGATTTGTCTGATGAATCATCTGTTGAACTGCATCCCAATCATCACAAATACTGCAGAAGACCTGGAACCAGCATATGCCCAAGACTCTCACAGAAATCAGTCAAGCTTGGTGATGGAAAAATCATGGTTTGGGGTTAATTCAGTATTGGGGCATGCAAGAGATCTGCAGAGTGGATGGCAACATCAACAGCCTGAAATATGAAGACATTTGTGCTGCCCATTACATTACAAACCACAGGAGAGGGCAAATTCTCCAGCAGGATAGCGCTCCTTCTCACACTTCAGCCTCCACATCAAAGTTCCTGAAAGAAAAGAAGGTCAAGGTGCTCCAGGATTGGCCAGCCCAGTCAAAACACATGAACATTATTGAGCATGTCTGGGGGAAGATGAAGGAGGAGGCACTGAAGATGAATCCAAAGAATCTTGATGAACTCTGGGAGTCCTGCAAGAACAATTTCTTTGCCATTCCAGATGACTTTATTAATAAGTGATTAGAGTCATTGTAGAGATGTATGGATGCAGTCCTCCAAGCTCATGATGGAGTCAGACACAATATTCATTCTTTCTCCACTGCAGCATGACTTTATATTCTATACTGGACATTATTTCTGTTAAGTGACAAGACTTTTGTCTAAGCAAAGTCAGGCCTTACTGTCCTAATCAAATCATTAAAAATCAAGGCATGATCAGGTTTTATTTTGGTAAAATAAACATAATCAAGAGGCCTTTGCCTTTCATATAAGCAAAGTCTCATACCAAATGATCTACTAGAAGTCAAGCTATTAATTGTTGTTCCTAAAACTTGGATAGGTGACAAGACTTTTGTCAGGTAGTGTAGATCATTAGATTATTAGAATCCACATAAATAAACTAATAATTAAAAAGTAATACTTTAGTATAATTCCCACTATTAATCACTTTCATTTCTATTACTTGTTTATTACCTTCTTGTTATTAAGATAATGGGTGTTTATTAGAACGTACAAAAGTATGATCTTATTCTGCATCTCTAATCCTACTCAAAATCTAAACCTAACATTTAATCTGTACTAACTTTCAATTCAATTCAGCTTTATTTGTATAGCGCTTTTACAATGTAGATTGTGTCAAAGCAGCTTCACATAAAAGATCATATAAATTGGAACAGTGTAGTTCAGTTTTCAGTGTTTAAGTTCAGTTCAGTTCAGTTCAGTTCAGTTCAGTGTGGTTTAATCACTACTGAGGGTCTTAACACTGGAGTGCAAATCCATCGATGTGCAGCTCTACCGGTCCCAAACCACGCAAGCCAGTGGTGACAGCAGAGAGGGAAAAAAAACTTTACAAATTGGCGAAAGTGAAGAAAAAAAAAACCTTAAGAGAAGCCAGACTTAGTTGCGCACCACCATTTTAATTTCTCCGCTGGCCAAACGTCTTGTGCAGAGCTGTAGTCTCAGCAGCGGAGGCTGAAAGCTGGCCGCAGCAAGACTCATCTGTCTCTGGGGCATCACAGGAATCAGTCTCATACTCTCCACTCCTCCATGACCACCACAGCTTCTGCTCTGGATACGGCCTGGTCCAGGATATGGAAACCTTGGGATCATCTCGTCTTTGGTCTTGAATCGAATCAGTGTCTCTGCACAGTCTGAGGCCCTCGGGATGAGTATCCCCAGGTGGAAATGGAGAATAAAGAGAATAATTAGCGTAGCTGCTGTATATAAACTAGTTGCATAACTGTTAATAAGCAGCTAATGATTAGTTATAATATTTTTTATTAAAGGTTTGTTGCCTACCAATGAAAAGTTTTCTTTTATTACTCAAGACATGTTTGACAAGAAAGTTCATAATTCTAAGAATAACAAACATATTTTAAATGTCAACCTGCAAAAACATGATATACATTTGGATAATTTTAGGACAAAAAAGATACATGATTATTTCGATTCTATACAGTAGACGAAATATGTATTAAACACATCATGTGATTTCCTAAGAATAATACTTCTTAAGGAGCTGTTGGCATGAAATTGAACCAGATTTGGTAAAAAACCCAAACAATACAAACATAAAAATAAAACAAAACAAAACCAACAAGATCTTTGAAATGATTTATGTGTAATAACAATGGAATGACACAAAGAGAAAGTGCTGAACTACTGAAATGTATTTAATACTTTATATAAAAGACTTGTTTAGTGATGGCAGCTTAAAGACGCCTCTCATATGGAGAATGAAGTCACATGTGTTGCTCAGGTGTGAGTTCTCCACAGACCTCAACAGAGTGTCAAAATCTTGATGGTGCTGTGGGTCTTGTCTATCAAATCTGAGCTTTATTTTGTATTTTCTATATTGGATTCAAGTCAGGTGATTGGCTAGGCCATTCTACAGCTTAATTTTCTTTCTCTGAAAGCATATGAGTGTTTCTTTGGCTGTTTTTGGATCATTGTCTTGCTGAAATGTCCACCCTGGTTTCATCTTCGTCTTCCTGCTAATGTAGATGTTGGACTGAAGCAGCTGATATTCATTTACACTGAGTAAGGGCAGAGGGTTGCTGAAGAACTACTGAGAAATTTCAGCTGTTGTCTCGGCTTTTACATTATATAGATTTCTTTGTTTCTTACTATCTAGTGAAAATTTCAAGTCAACAGCACATTTAGAAATATGTTTTCTGAGAAAAATGATGGAGTGTTCAATACTCATTTCCCCCACTCTAGGGTGTATGTAAAGGAATATAACATTTGTATAAAACGTATATCAGGAGAACATGATAAAAATATCAAAAATCAAACAAAAAAACAGCAGCAGTGATGTTTATTCACTCAACGATGAATAATAATAATATAAGATAATAATGATAAATATGATAACATAATAATAAGCAATAAATTATTAGAGTGACAATAAAAGAAGATTTTTGGATACACTAGTAACTGAATGTCTTAAAACCTTTGAGTTTAGTTGATGTCTAAATATTGGCCCTATAAAGTGTCAAATGTTATTTCTGCTGTATATCCGTAGGTTCTGTATGTGTTCAGGACTGTGTTTAAACAGCAGGAGGAGATGAAGATCTTCCTTCAGTATGACAGCACTGAAGCCACGGACAGGAGATTTGGCAGAAAGTGTCCAAACATGACGCTCAGAAAACAGGCCAGCTGGATTCCTCACATTCAGGTGCAAGGTTTTTGCAGTAAACCAAAATTAAAATGATTGGTCAAAAGCTATTTTTGTTAACTGAAATTAAATGAATAACTCACCATTTGTATGGTTTTAGCTTTTTTATTTTATTACTTAGAAGTTTGCACAAGAGTAAATGTAAGCTGTTCATACAATAAACTTCGCTTTGGTCAACTGTAAACATGTTCTCATGTTTAACACAGCTAAACTAGAATGACTAAAACTGAAGATAAATAGTAGGTAGTGCTGTCGCCTCACAGCAAGAAGGTCGCTTGTTCAAGCCTCGGCTGAGTCAATTGGCTCTTCTGTATGGAGTTTGCATGTTCTCCCTGCGTTCGCAAGGGGTCTCCTTCGGGTGCTCCGGTTTCCCCCACAGTCTAAAGACATGCGCTATAGGTGAATTGGGTAAGCTAAAATGTCCGTAGTGTATGAATGTGAATAGGTATGTATGGATGTTTCCCAGAGGTGGGTTGCAGCTGTAAGGGCATCTGCTGCATATAACCTGTGCTGAAAAAGTTGGCGGTTTATTCCGCTGTGGCGACCCTGGAATAATTAAGGAACTAAGTCGAAAAGAAATGAATAAAGAATTGTGATGGAGAAAAAAAATAAATTAAACTAACACAACCTTTAATATAGCAAAGTAAAATTAGTTTAAAAATGATATTATAACAAAAAATTAATTTTCAAAACGATAAAAACTATTTAGGTGAAACAATCCCAGAGTATTTAAAAATATGTAATATTTCATGCAATAATACAATGTCTGAAAGTGTTGCCTCTTTCTGTAAACAAACAGATGAAACCAAAGCGAGATCCTTGGCAGCAGAAACAAATGGCCAAACTGAAGGAGCTGAGATTGATGGATGAACTTCTGCAGATGCACAGCAGCCTCCTGGAGGTGAAATTTAGCGAATGCATAAACATTTCCTTTGGTTAATCATGCATGCCGTTTATTTAAAGACATACTGAGAGCACTACATAATAAAGTTCCCTAAGTTAACAACTTAATTATCATGAACAGACAACGTAAAATAACATTTTATTAATATTAGTTAACATTAATTTCTATGCATTATTATAATATAAAAGTGTATCTGTTAATATTATTTAATGGACCTGAGGTAACGTGACCTCACAACGAATGGTTAAATAACATTTACAAAGGTGAACAAATGCTACGACTTATTGAATGTTTTTTTATTTATTTATTGTTATGTCTTTACTTCCAATAGATTTGTAACACTTGAAAATAAGGGCGTATTAGTTAATATTGTGAAGTGTTTCCAGTTCATTTGGTTAATTTTATTATACAATAAACATTTACCTGTACACTCACCAGCCACTTTGTTAGGTACACCTTACTAGTACCAGGTTGGACCCTGTTTTGTCTTCAGAACTGCCTTCGTGGCATAGATTCAACAAGGTACTGGAAATATTTCTCAGAGATTTTACTCCTTATTGACATGATAGCATCACACAGTTGCTGCAGATTTGTCGGCACATCCATGATGCGAATCTCCCATTCCACCACATCCCAAAGGTGCTCTATTGGATTGAGATCTGGTTACTGTGAAGGCCATTTGAGTACTGTGAACTCATTTTCATGTTCAAGAAACCAGTCTGAGATGATTCACGCTTTTGACATGGTGCATTTTCCTGCTGGAAGTAGCCATCAGAAGATGGGTATACTGTGGTCATAAAGGGTTGGACATGGTCAGCAACAATACCAAGGTAGGCTATGGGGTTGACACGATGCTCAATTGGTACTAATGGGCTCAATTGGTACTAATCAAGACTCATCAGACCAGGCAACATTTTTCCAATCTCCTATTGTCCAATGTTGGTGAGCCTGTGTGAATTGTAGCCTCAGTTTTCTGTTCTTAGCTGACAGGAGTGGCACCTCAAGGTTGGACGTGTTGTGTGTTCAGAGATGTTCTTCTGCAGACCTCGGTTGTAACGAGTGGTTAATTGAGGTACTGCTGCTTTTCTATCAGCTGCAACCAGTCTGGCCATTCTCCTCTGACCTCTGGCATCAACAAGGCATTTCTGCCCACAGAACTGCTTCTCACTGAATTTTTTCTCTTTTTCTGACCATTCTCTGTAAACCCTAGAGACGGTTGTGCGTGAAAATCCCAGTAGATAAGCAGTTTCTGAAATACTCAGTCCAGCTCGTCATGCCACGTTCATAGTCACTTAATTCACCTTTCTTCCCCATTCTGATGCTCAGTTTGAACTGCAGCAAATCGTCCTGACCATGTTTACATGCCTAAATGCATTGAGTTGCTGCCATGTGATTGGCTGATTAGTATTTTGCATTAACGAGCAGTTGTACAGGTGTACCTAATAAAGTGGCAGGTGAGTTTTTTTTTTATAAAGTTTTTTTTTTTTACCACTAAAACATGACATGATAATTGAAAATTAAGCTTTTTTACATTTTCTACATTTTATTTCAGTTAAATATTAAAAGCTTTTAGTTACGTAAATTTTAGTTTTATAGTTGTAAAGGTGTCATGAAGTGGCTTTTTAGAAGTAATTTATTCTGTCCACTTATGATACACTTGTGGGTACTTTCTTTTTTTAATGTTTCATACATTTTTTAAATAAATTGTTAAATCAGTTTTATTAATTAATAGATTTAGTTAACTATAAATAAGTGTTAATAGTGAACAATAATAAATAATAATGTAATAAAGCAACTAAAAAATGATTTTTAAGCATTAGTTATATCTGTAAGACCTTCTTTCACCATTGTAAAAATTAGAATCATTAAAACATTCATTTTTAAAATATATTCTTTAATCTTAACTTGCACTTTTACTCTTAAATTCTTGTCATCATCTCCATAACATAACATGCAAACTAATTAGCCAATTCGAATGTTTTTACATTATCAGTGATTATCAACTGATAGATATGGGCCAGGGGCCTTCAGCGCTTACTGGTAGGTTTAGAATGGCTGTTATCATCCATCCACATGGTTAATCAGCCATATGTGATATGGCTGTGGCTTTAAAGGTTCAGGACACCCTGGAGAACTTTTTTTTTTTAAATTAACAGATTTGTGTGTGTTGAGCATCAGTTAAGACAATGTTAGCTTTAATTGTGAGGAAAACTGGATAATTTTGAGCTTTTGTCAGCTAATTTCAACTTCCGGGTTTAAAATGATTTTTGGGGCGGGATCAAAATCGGCAACGTAGTGCAGTACTGCAAGTGCAATGATGACGCGTCGGTTTCTCATTATTATTCATAGCGGAGTTTCTTATCCTATGAGAAGAGCCGGCTGCTTAATTATTCATGAGACCTGCCAGACCTGCCAGAGTCAAGCCCGAGCTGTGAGACACGTCACGGACCCACGGCACGGGCACACAGTATTTAGCCGTTCATGTAGGCTCAAATGTGTTTGTTTCCATGATCAACAGGGATTGTTGCATGTTTTCCCCCGCAATCTTGTCAGGGCCGATCATACAGCAAAGCTGTGTGTGTGCTGCTAGCATTTTTGTCGGGAGAGCAGCACGAGAAATAGAGAATGGCGGACGCTGTCTGTTATCAGGAGTTCGTTTACATTCAGACACATCACTGTGCTGCTGTGTTTGCCTAAATCCTCCAGATTACCAGCAGAGCTAACGGTTAAAATAGACAGGTCAGGAGACCTGCTGCAGTGAGTCTGCTGGATACGGGGATTGAGGGAGAAGTCCTCATTTACAGTGTTTACATGAACACACTTATCTTTATAATTATATAAATTGTGGTTATGTGTTTATGAAATTATGAATAACAAAATGTAGCAGGGCATTAAATCACTGTTCATTTCTTTGCATTTTAACTTTGTTAACTATAAACTCATGCGTCTCCTCACGGTTTGTCTCATTTTGTGAGCTAGCTTCGTTCGCTCACGTTCTCCCCTGCTGGCCACGCCCACTCCTGTCCGATGCTCGCAGAGCTCCACGCCCATTAATCATGCATCTTTTGAAAAAATTCTGAAGTAGACTTTAACCAAAAGTAGGGGGTGTCATGGCCCTTTAAGTAAATGAGAATTATTTATATTATTTATAAAATTTCCCATTAATTGTATTTTATTAACATATAGGGCTGAACAATATATTGTTTGAGCATCAATATCGCGATGTGTGTATCCGCAATGGTAAATATTATTTAATAAAGAGTAAAAGATGAAGATGTTATTATTTTTAAAGCATTTATACAATGATGACCATGCTATTTTACATTTGATTGTTTAACTTCTGTACTTAAATACTGTTAGACTCCCCAGAAAACCATAAAGCAGTGTTTGTTTATTTAATTCTGCTTGTAATTTATTAGAATTTATGCAGATGCACTGCATAGAAAGAGATTTTATCATCCCAGACAATCTAAATGAATGAATTCTTTCCAAAATCGAGCTGTTCAAATTGTATTCATATGGCAATGTACAGTATATTTTGACAAAACAAAATACCACAATGTCCGATTTTTCCAATATCATGCAGCTGTACCCATACCCTAACCATCACAGTAATGTAAAAACAGATCTGTTTATGGAGTCTTCTCTACTAGTATAGCTGTTTAACCATGTGGATGGATGATAACAGCCTTCTGAGCCAACCAGTAAGCGCAGATGGCCCCTACTGGCCCATATCTATCAGCTAATAACTACTCATAATACCCATTCAATCGAATGATAACATTCGAAGTGGGTGAACCAATACTAAGCAGTCATTAGCAAAAATATTGTTCACTGTATTGTTCAATATTTGCATCATTTACTCACCCTCAAGTGCTTCCAATCCTTTATAAGTTCATTTGTTTTGTCAAACACAAAAGAAGAAATGTTGAAATATGTCAGAAAGCAAATACTACAGAAGTCAGTTCTTTCAGGTGAATGTTGGTCATTTTAAGTAACAGTGGAATTAGTCCTGTATCCAGCATTGCTCCACTGTTGCTGTTTTGTCTCCTGAAGGATTCCGATCTTCATAAAGTGACCGATGCTTTAAAGCAGCTCATTACATCAGTTTGCCAACCAGAAGCTTCATCCCTTAAAGATACCTCTGATGTGTGGAGAAACATTTATAACACAGCAAACATGTTCCAGGTGAGTATCAGTAGAGAAATAGATGCTTTAAAATTATATTCTCAAGATCAACATAAAAGCACACTCAATTTTTAAATACACGGTCCTATTGTGTTTTGTTTTTGGTTCAACTGTTCATTTAAAGCAGAGATGCCCAAAGGGGGCCCATGTTAACCTTTCATTTGGCATGTCATGCCATTGTCTTGTCAATTTTAATGTAACCTTTTATAAATGCTGAGCTACAAAAAATAGCCACTCTGTCACTTGACAGAAAAATGCAGAAGAAATGCAGAAGAAATTGGTGAGAAAATTAAGCCGCAGATCAACTAGTAGTGTATTCCACTTTGGGATTATTTCTGTTTTTAGTGGAGTAATTTTATTATAAAATGATACCGCATAATTACTTAATATGATTTAAAGCAACGTTTTCTAGTCATTTTTAAATATTTGCAAATGAATTAGGAAATTACGCATGACAAATTTAATGTAATACAGTTTGTTATATTTACTTCAGGCCTTCAATTAAGTTTGGTTTTTGGCCTTTTTTAAGAAAATGTTTGGGCACCCCTTATTTTAAAGACCTTTACATATTTACATTAATATATATATATATATATATATATATATATATATATATATATATATATATATATATATATATATATATATATATATATATATATATATATATATATATATATATATATATATATAAAATTATTATTTTTATTATTATTTCATTAAATTTGCATTAATTTCTAGCACACAAATCTGAACTTTGGATGAAGGTGTGTTCAGATATTTTTGTTAAATTTTGCTTATTTGAGTCAGGTTTTTACTAATCTCTTTTTTTAATCACTCAATAATTCAGAAAATAGTGCAATCAAAAAATATGATAGAATGACATTTACATATTTACATATAGAATTTCTGAGATAGCTTTTTGTATTATGATTATTCTTAAATGTTAAGTTTAAACATGCAAATAATGTATTTTTTTCATTATATATTCAGTCATTTAAAGCTCAAAATAAATCAAAACTTTGGATGAAGGTTGGTTCAAAAAATCTTGTTGAATTTTTTTTTACCATATTTGAGTCATGTTTCAAAATCTTTTTTTTTATCACTTCATAATTCAGACAATATTGCAATCAAGAAAATATGATAGCAATACATTTACCTATTTACATGCACAATTCCTAAGATTGCTTTTGTATTAAGAGTTTTCTGAAATGTTAAGTTTAAACATGCAAAATATATATTATTTCATTAAATATGCAGTCAAGTGAAGCACAAAAAAAAATCTTGGATGAAGGTGGGTTCAAATATTCTTGTTGAATTTTTTGCAATATTTGAGTCAAATGTTTTCACAAATTTTTTTTTTATCTCTCCATAATTCTGCAATGTAGAAAATGCTAAAGCAAGACATTCACATATTTACATATATAATTGCTAAGATTGATTTATTTTGTATTATGAGTTTTCTAAAATATTATGTTTAAACATGCAAATAATGCATTATTTCAGTAAATATGCTGTAACTTCTAACACAAAAAAATCTGAACTTTGGATCAAGGCGGGTTCAAAAGTTCTTGCTGAATTGTTTTGCCATACATGAGTCAAATGTTTTCACTAATCTCTTTTTTAATCACTTCATAATTCAGAAAATAGTGCAAACAGGAAAGTATGAAAGTAAATGTAATTTTACCATTTCATTGTGTAATAAAATGTTGTACAATCAGACAAATAAGATACTGTATGAACATATCACTGTGTAAAAACCCTCAGAAAAGATAGATCTGAATAAAATAGTGAAGCCTGGTGTTTGTAAGTGTGGCTGAAATAAAAATTTAGAGAAAATACGCATTTTGTAAAAATATGTTTAAAATCTTTGGCCACAAACTGATCAACTCTGAAAAAATATACACTTAAAAGTTCATTCTAAGTGCATTTTTCTTTCCATCACACTGGAAAATCACTTTATGAAGGGCCAAAATTTTAAAAACTGACAAATGCATGAAAACAGTATTTCTCAACTTTTTTAATTTAAATTTTTTAATGGTTGTGTGCATTTTTTTTCAGGTGACTACTGGACAAATGATTCCTTTACCTAAATATGCAGATCAGAAGCCCTCTGAGAGAAAGAGTGAAAGGTAATTTTAGGCCACTGAACTGTTTATGTAATACCTTACAGTGACTGAGAGAGCCCAAAAAGGCTTTTTTTGTCTTGTTTCTAGTCCAAATATCTAAAAATTATTAAATTAATAAATATTATCTCAACAAGCAAAGCATATTGTCTGGTTTAAAGAAGTAGTCTGCCAAAATAAGTGAGTTTTTTCCTTTAAGCAAGCAAAATAATGGAAAATAATCAACATAGGTTCATTCTGAAAACGTAGCCTTTCTGGAGATCGCGAACTATGTAGCCACAAGTACGTGTGGCTGCATTTGGTCTATAAAATGAACTCTATGGGGGGGTAGGATGCCGTTTCTTTTCGTGCTCACCGGCTGACCGCTTACCTCAGTATGGATGGCTTTTCCGCTGTTACCAGTTTGTCCAGTGGATCGCGGCGTACATTGGCGAACTTGAGATGCAGAGAAGAGTTGACAGTATTGACGGGGTTCGAGTCTGGTGAAGAATGGTTCCAGAAAGCAAGAAAGACGAAAACAAATTAAAAAAATTAAATAAACATGTATATAACAGGGTGAGAATGTGCTAAAATCTGACATTGTGGTAGTCTTTTTCTGGATTGCTTTAGAAAACACTGGTGGTGGGGTTTAGGGAAGGAGGAGGGTGGGTCAGTCAGTCAGTCGACAGCAGCATCTGGTGGATTTATGTGAGAACAACATTCGTGAATGGCACTCGCAAGAGAAATTTGAGGTCTCAAAAAACTTACACAGCAGCCTCTGGTGGATTTGTCAAAAAAAAAAAAAAGTAGCTCCTGGGGCGTATTTGGTGCTCTCCTGAAATGCTTATGCGGGGGTATGTTTTCAGAATGAGCCTGGGTTTAAAATAATCTCATGTTAAAATAATAAATATGACTATTTTGCTTATCCCATTAACAGATTATTTTGCTTGTTTAAGGAAAAACTCACTTCATTTTGGCATATTTTTTCTTTTTAAAAAAGACAGTATTTTTTTCCTTGTCTAGAAAATGCTGCCTGATTTAAGAATTTGTAGATATTCGGACTAGAATACAAATATTCGGACAAAATATTAAAGTAAGAAAAGCATTTTTTGTAATGAGCAAACAAATTGTCATGCAAAAAATCATGTTGCTGCACTTTTTGCAGTTTACAATTAATTGTTACATTTTTAATAAAGCTAAAAAAAGATGTTTGATTCAAATGTTTTTTTTTTTGTGTGTGGCATGTTTATTCAAACTGATCAAGATGAATTCGGAAAACACTGCAAATCACTACAGAAATATGTCGAGCGACCCCAAAAACAGACAAACCCAGCAGCTTCCTGTTTATTTTACCTGTTTTTCGATGTGTTGTGAGAATGTGCATGTGTGGGTGTGTGTGTTGTCAAACTGATGAAGGTGTTTGTGGTTTTCTTGCGCGTGTTTTCTTAATTTGCAGTGCATTTGAGCACTCTCAGCCACCGTAAGTAAGAGTTTCCTTCAAGTTTTCTTTCTGTCTTTTTTTTACAGCTGTGGTCAAACCCAGAGTGCTTGTGTTTTTGAGAAGGATGAAGATGCTGTAGATGATTCTGTGATGGTCAGAGGAGCGTTTGAGTCTTTAATCTTTCTCAGACACCTCAGGATCAGAGAACTCAAGGTAAAAACAGGCCAAATCTGCATATAAATAGCGGATGATTTGAGAGGTTTTGGTCTTTGCAACTACTAAAACACCAGAATATAATATTACCTTGCTAATTAATATGTTTTTTGGGGGGAAATTTGGGTAATGCTGTATTTTGAGGTGTCCATTGTAAGGTTGTAATGTTCACCCTTTAAATTAGGCAATTTACATAAAAACAAAGTAGAGTGTATTCATTAAAGCACTGGTCTAATTGTATTACAGACAACAAGCAGGCTCTACTAATGTAGTTACAAATAATAATGCTTAATTGTGTGCAACTAACACTAAACATAATCTTCATTTTAAATCTAACCACTTAAATTATTTTAATATTACTCAGTAAATGAATTCATACAAGGGCACTTTGAAATAAAGTGTAGTCGAAATGTATTATGGTGATACCATGCTTTTCTGGACATCTGTCATGCAATTACATAACGTGTTTTGGTCACATTATCTTACTGATGTTATATTTGTAAATTACTTATTGTAATGAGTCATTTTATTGTCATAATTAATAAAAAAATATAATATAAATATTTATGAGTTATAAGAAATGCTAATAATAAAATGTCATGAAATGTTATTGCACTTAAAATAACAGTTCAAAAGCAGTTTATAATTTAATTGAATCATTTATTTCAGTGATTTTAAAGATTAATTTGCTTCTTCATTACTCCTGTCTTCAGTCACAATCCTTCAGAAATCATTCTGATATTAATTATTAATGTTATTATTATTATTATTATTATTTTAAATGGTAATAAAAGCAATAATGACTGGAGTAATAATTTTTGAAACTACATACAATATTTCCTAGAGATGGGTTGCAGCTGGAAGGGCATCCGCTGCGTAAAATAAGTGCTGGATAAGTTGGCGGTTCATTTCGCTGCATGTGGCGACCCCGGATTAAGAGACTAAGACTAAGAGACTAAGCCGAAAAGAAATAATGAATGAATGAATGACTACATACAGTAAGTAATAAATACTTATATTAAAATACCACTTTTACATTTGATAAATGGCGCCTTGATGAACAGAATAGTTTTATTTTTGTGAAGTTTCACAAACTAACTTCGAGAGGAGCACGTGATTTGATTGACCGCAGCTGGTCTCTCATCTACAATCATTAGTTAGCCAATCAGATTAATCCAAACTCACTATAAGTTGTCTTGCAAAAATTACTCCCTTATCTTCGTTTTCTGACGAAGTGACCTGATCTCGTACTTCCCTTACACACTCTATCGACCAGGCGGGAGCCCTGGGCTAAATTATCTCCTAGTTCTGGGTTGTCTCCTGGGACAGCATGCCAAAACATTTAAACAATATCTAATTGTGAACTCTTGAAACTATTAAATAAAATTAATAATTAAAAGGAAAACTGATCCCAGACTATATTTGTGCATTTAAAAAGTTGTCTTTTTAATATATGTAATGAGACTGCAAGTCATTATATATACTGAAAATATACAAACAGCTCATAATGTATTTGTGTTATTTTACTCCAGTTTCATTCAGAGTCATTTGGTCATTGAAATATATTTATTTGATGTTCAAAAAAAGACATTAATTATTTTTATTTGAGCTATCAGTCACAAAAGCATTTGCCTTTTTAATATTTTAAACATTTCATCAAATTCCTTGCTGAATAAAAGCTTTAATGTCTTTTATACAGTTGAAGTCAGAATTATTAGCCCCCCTGTTTATTTTTCCCTCCAATTTCTGTTTAACAGAGAGCAGATTTTTTTTAACACATTTCTAAACATAATAGTTTTAATAATTTTTTTACTTTAATTAGGTTAACTAGGCAGGATAGAGTAATTAGACAAGTTATTGTATAATGATGGTTTGTTCTGTAAACTATAAAAAAACAAATATAGCTTAAAGGGGCTAATAATTTTGTCCTTAAAGTGTTTTTTTTAAATAAAAACTTTTATTTTAGCTGAAATAAAACAAATAAGACTTTCTCCAGAAGAAATAAATATTATCCGACATACTGTGAAAATTTCCTTGCTCTGTTAAACATAATTTGGGAAATATTTAAAAAAAGAAAAGTAATTCATAGGGGGCTAATAATTCTGACTTCAACTGTGTATAATTGACTTAAAAAACTCAAAATGACTATAAATCAGACGTTTGTTTCCACCTGCATCTACAAAATTGTGCTTTTATGTTTAAATAATATGCTTTTGTGTACTTTTTGCATGCAACATTTCTCCTGGTATCTTATATAAAGGGTTTTTTGATTTTCTAAATAAATGCCGGCACTTGCTTGCTCGTTTATAGCGTGTCTGTCTGAGCCTGCTGAATTACCTGCGCTCAGTGGAGAGGACTTTAGTGATAGACGGAGCTGGTCTGGAGTCAGTCGGTGGAGATCTGGTCAGAAATATGGAGGAGACGGGTTGGATATATGCTGTGAGGAAAGATGATGGAGCTCTCGGTTCACATCACTTCATCTACAACACTCCAGTTGACTATAAGGTACCACCCAGTGTTTTAAAAAATATTAAATGCATAGAAGTTGAGAGGTGAGCAGTGTTGCTGGGGACATCACAAAAGAAATGAATTACTAATCATTAAAATTAGATTAAAATGACTTTTCTAGTTTCTTTGTCTAAAAAAGTAATTTAGTTACTCCAAGTATGTTAATTACTTGACACAATACTGCTTACATTTCTTTTAATCTTAATGCATGAGCAATATAACTCTTAATTCTTTACATTTAACCGGATCATTTGGCATCTATAACCTATGTCACAATGTTTTTGTGCTTTTGAAAGCACATTGTACTTTCATCCTGATCATTATGAATAAACGTGTCACTGAGGAAAAAAAAATTGTTAACACTTTATTTTGATGGTCCAATTGAGTATTACTGTCTGCTTAATATCTGTTGATACTGCTCCTTCAACAGACACTTAACTGACTATAGGAAACTTTGCAAGTACTAACCCTAACACTAACCCTAACTCCAACCTAACAGTCTACTTATAATTTAATGAGAATTAGTTGGCATGTAGATGCAATGTGATTTAAATTTATCAAATTAAAGTGTGACCCAAAAATTGGTTTAAACACATTTTTTTAGCTTTATTAAAATGTAACAATTAAGAAGTTTTTAACTTAAGAGACCTCAAAAAACCCTATGTATAAAACTATAAGTATGCATAGATTATTTTTTAAAGTCTAGATTAATCTCACTGTAACCTTGAAATTAATGTAAATTAATCTCACTGTAAAATTTAAGTTAATCTAGATTAATCTCAGATTAAAATGGCTCATTTGAATTCTGCCGAAGGCATTCATAATATATGTGCTACCCAAATAATGACTAAAAATAAGTATTTGAGAACAGGTTTCTCAAGCCAGGTGGCGCATTAGACCAGGGGCTCATCTCCTGTTTCCAAACTGCTTGAAAAACTGTTCTTCTTTGATAATTGGTGATGAAAATAATTGAAGTTTCACAAACTAATTTCAAGAGGAGCACGGGATATGATTGATTGCAGCTGGTCACCCATTTACACTCCCTTACCTTCATTTTCCGAAGAAACCCCCATTCTCCCGGTCTCCTCCTTTCCTCCTTTACCACGGGGAGCTCTCGAGAACCACCTGATTTTGTACTCCCCTTACACGCTCTATTAACCAGGCAGGAGCCCTGAGCTCAACTATCTCAGAGCTCAGGGTTCTCTCCCGGGACAGCATGCCAGACCTGCTACTGTAACATTTGTCAAACAATATCTAAGTGTGAACTCTTGAAATGATGTTCAATAAGATGTACTTGTGTTTACTAACTGTTCATTCAGTTAAACATGAATTTTGAACTGTAGGTCTACATAAGCTCAAAACAGGGGTTTTTGATCACCTCAATCCCACTAAAGTCATAACTGAACTAAACAGAAATGGATTTAAGACATGTGGAGTATGCAGATATTAGTGGCATTATTGAAGTAAACACCACAATCAAAATATTACCATCATGTAGGACTTTTCACCAGATATTCCAACAAGATCCACACACGCGGCTGTCAGTAAAGGACAGCGTGCACACGGAGGAAACCCACGCCAACACGGGGAGAACATCCACACAGAAATGCCAACTGACCCAGCTGAGGCTTGAACCAGCGACCTTCTTGCTGTGAAGCAACAGCATTACCCACTGCATATACCTCTAAATGTGTATAAGAAAAAATGATAATTGCTCTTCTTTCCTGAATTGATTTATCTGGAACTGTACAAAATTATGAACAGTACATTAAGGCAAGTACTTTATAAGTAACTGTTACTAAATGACACAAAAATAAAAAGTAATCCCTTACTTTACCTTTTCATCTGAAAAGTAATTAATTTCCGAAACTAGTAACTATCTAACTCATGATTTACTTAAACAAATCATTCAAATATCGATGATCTGATGATCTGGTGCATGTCCATTCTATTTGCTACTAAATAAAACAAAGTGGCATGGTGGCTCAATGGT
This sequence comes from Danio rerio, assembly GCF_052040795.2. Classification (NCBI taxonomy): domain Eukaryota; kingdom Metazoa; phylum Chordata; class Actinopteri; order Cypriniformes; family Danionidae; genus Danio; species Danio rerio. The sequence goes on from NC_141037.1 coordinate 7,858,862, forward strand.
TAGCACTGTTGCCTCACAGCATAAAACATAAACTGGAATAGTCGGTAATTCATTCCACAAATTGAAAACAAAGATGTACTGTGAATATGATTGTGATGTAGTATATTACATATAGTAATTCCATATAGTACATTTTTATTACATCTCACTGGAGGTCAATCTGTATTGTAGGTGCGCTGTGCTGAGTTTATGGAGTTTCCTGAGGTGGAAAACCTTCATGATTATTACAGCACAGACGGCAGATTCATTCACACACAGGACCAGCGGGGTCTTTATATTGTCTATGATGTGGCTCTAAAGGACCTGGAGGAGCTGGAGCAAAATCTGCTGCTGACCGCGTCTCATTTCATATTGAAGAGCACAGGTCAGATGATTTGGTGTCTCTCTTTTTTTAGAAGGCCTGATTGTGCATTTTTCAACAAGATGTTATAAAACTTTTATAAGAATGGGAAGTTTCAGCTCAAAACCAGTGCTTCACACTTGTGAGTGGGCCTGAAAAACCACCCTTACTCCCTTACAGGCCGTACTCACACTAAAGTTGCCTTGAACCGGGCCAAAGCACGCTTGTCCAACTTCCCGTCTCACCCTCCCTGGGCACACTTACGGCATCGATGCTGTGCTGTTCAGTAAGCTCTTGCTCAGCACAGTGGACATTTCTTTAGTTATATGCAGTGACACGCTTTCAAATATTTTGCCAAACAAATCAGCCACTTTTGACGCTCATAAGCAATCATTTCAGGCTTAGGCGCGTTTTGCAATCACACACAAGCATACCGCGCCAACGCCCAAGTGAACCGCGCTCAGGCACACCTCTTCCAACTGGGCCAGGGCCGGCCAAGTGAACCTTGCCTGAGCGCGATTTAGAGCACTCACACTTTCTTAAATGATCCGGGAAACGGGCCTGGGCACGGTACGGATGGCATAGTGCGAGTACGCCCTTAGAAATACGTTTCTCTCTATTTACTCTGGACACTTTGCCTAAACTCCATCTTGCAAGGAGTCAAAAAGAAAACAATGTTTACCTGTGAATATACCACAAAAAATCTTGTTTTCTTTAACCTTAAATACCTCTTTTGCACAATATTGTTCTGTCATATGGAAAAGTGCTTGTATAGTCTGTCTTAGGCTATGTGTTGTCACTGTTGGGGAAAGTTATGCATTTCAATATTAATTCACAAAAATCAACTGATGCATCACTTTTTATGATGAGTAATCCCTTGCATTATATATGAGTTACTTTTGCTTTTCCTTACCTGTATGAGGCTTCAATTCAATTCATTTTTTTTTTCTCTAGCACTTTTATTGACCTTATTCTCAAATGCGGAAGTGCGCCTGTTTTCGCGATTGTCTTAGAACTTCTGTTTCAGTCGCCTATGGGAGAAATGACAAGGAATAATAAACGGCAAAAAACGGTCAAACTACTTGCTCTACAAACAAATGTTTGCATGACTATACAGACCAAGTAGAATAATACAACAAGGAAATATCAGTTTGCAACATCAAACAACGAAACGAGCAGTTTTTAATGTCTAAAAATGAATGGAAGTGAATGAGACCGGAAGTCTCGTGCCAAAAAGATTCAAATGGCAACGCCCGCTCGTCTGCGGAGAATAATGTCAATAATGTATATTGTGTTAAAACAGCTTAACATTGAAGTTGTAGTAAATTTAAAACAGTGTCATTTCAGTTTTCAGAGTTGAAGTTCAGTTTAGTTCAGTTCAGTGTGGTTTAATTTTCACTGCTGAAAGTCCAAACACTGAGGAGCGAATCCATCCATGACAGCTACACAAGTCTCAAATCATGCAAGCCAGTGGCCACAGCAGCGAAAAACAAAACTTCACCAATTGACGAAAGTGAAAGAAAAAAAAAAAAACCTAGAGAGAAACCAGGCTCAGCTGGGCATGACCATTTCTTCTCTGGCCAAACTTCCTGTGCAGAGCTACACTCTTTCAGATCTCTTTCAGAACCTACAGGGTCGTCTTCTTCTTCTTCTTCTTTTCTTCTTTTCTTCTTCTTCTTCTTTTTTTAAATAGAGGAATTTAACATTACATTAGGAATTATTGCATTAGGAGGAAATTAACAACACACTGGATAACCTTGGCCTATACAGGATAATGTTATCTTTTAAGAACGTCTTTACCCCAGAGCTTTACATGCCATATAAATATACAGATTTTTGAAAGTTAAAAGCAATGTGAGGTTACTTCTTTTTATCCTTTTGTCCTTTTCTTCCATGCGTTTAAAAAAATACATAAACACACTCTCTCATTGAGTGCATGACTCAACATGACTGGGTTTATTTTTTATCAGCAATTTATAAAAAAAAAAAAGCTGAAAAATTCAAATAAAAAGTAACTTGCATTGCATTTCTTAAAAAGTAACTTAAATATTATTTCCTATTTTCCTTTTATGTACTGCGTTAGACTGTATCCATGTGTTTCTCAAATAGGTATAAGGTTGGAAATGTTCTAGAATTTTTAATAAATGGGCAAAGTATTAAAAATGTTACTGAATTTAAATATTTAGGCATCACGTTGGACTCAAACCTTAATTTTAAAACTCATATTTAAAAACTTGCTACCACACTGAGATTTAATCTAAGAAATTTTAAACATATCAGAGATTGTCTGACTTATGAGGCCTCTGGTATGTATTTAAATACTATAATTGATCCACATTTGTTGTACTGTAACGAGCTGGTTTCAGGCATGTAAATCATCTTTAACACCATTGGAATCATTATACAAGAGAGCACTTAAATTAAAATTATTCACAATCTTTCTGCTCCATCGTTAAAAACATTTTTAAATTCCAAATCAGAGAAAACACCGCAAGTGACGCGTTCTATGGTAAGAGGGGAATGTATTGTTCCTAGACGTAAGACCTCTTTTGGTAAATCCTCTTTTAACTATAAAGCCTCAAATCTATGGAATTCTCTCTAAACAGAAATAATCACATGTACACATTATAAGATGTTTTCACGCCTGACTTGGTGGTGTTTTTTGTCAAATCAAATTCGTACACACTGAGTGACAGGGCCGGAGTGGGACTCTTTTTCAGCCCTGGAGTTTCAAGCCTCAGACCGGCCCACCTCAGTTCACCACTGACTATATTAAAATAAGATTATTTCCAATTCAGTTTCTAATTACACTATCACGTCTTTTTTTTTGAGAAAACAGCTATTTTAGAACTTCAAATGTTCAACAACCATTACAGTATTATGTCTTAACAATAAAAATGAAAAAAGAAAAATATTGTTACTCAGACAAGGACCGAACCCAGGTTGGCCGCGTCATTATCCAATCGTACTAACCACTGTACCACAAAAGCTGTATGGTGAATGGTGACTTATCTAGTTATATCATCATTAACCTGCAGGCTGCAACCAGCTCACGAGGCTACGAGAAAATAGATAAAAAGAGCAGAGCTGCGGTAAAATAATGAATAAGAAGGCCGTGGTCAAGTAAATAAATCAATTATTTTTAAAAAGTGTGACTGCTGAGAGCAACAGATTCTGGAACTAGGGACACCGGCCCTCGCGGCCAAAAAACGGACCGGCCCCCCGGGAAGTCTCCCGGTCCTCCCGATTAGCCAATCCGGGCCTGCTGAGTGAGATGTTTTTGAGTTGTCAGTGTTTTAGCTTAAATGTGATTATGCCTGAATGTTTTAAACCGACTTTTTAACTAATTGGATATTATTGTTTTAATACTAACCTGTCCAGGGACTGCAGGTGGAAATTAGCTATCCTGCTACAATCTGTCTCAAAGCATCTTTCCTTCTTGAGGTTAATGTAATTTTTGTGCATTGTCCCTGTTAAATAAATAAATTCATTCATTCATTCACTTAGAAAAGTAATATTAGTGGGTAACCTGCGTTACTTGTAATGTGTTTTACCCAGCACTGTGTATAGTTAAAAGTCTGTATAGGATATGTATAGACAGTGATTAGTTTAGTTAGATCTATGTTAGTTATGTATAGGTTTAAAGTAGCTCTTATGTCTTGATTTGCATATTTATGTTTATTTATGTAGCACCATGGTCCTGCAAGGTAATTCGTTTCATGTAAATGAGCTGCTGATTGTCATCTCTTTTCCAGTAGGGAGTGGAGTTTTTACAGCTTGTGCATTGCTTACTGTGATTTAAAGTCTTCTCAGTTTATACAGATTTTAAAGTCTAATCCTAAGTTGGTCCCACTTTATATTAAGTGTCCTTAACTACTATGTACTTACATGAGAAAAATTAATACAATGTACTTACTGTGTTTATAATGTATTTGAGAACACTTGTGGTGCTTTTGAGTTGGGATAGAGGTTGGGTTATGGACAGGTTTGGTGGCATGGGTAGGTTTAAGGGTGGGTTAAGGTGCAAGGGATGGTCAACAGTGTATTTATAAATGTAATTACAAAAGTTAATTACAGATGTAACTACATACATGTATTTAATCAAGCATAAGTACACAGTACATACATGTATTTACACAATAAGTACATTGTAACAAACTATTTACTCCTGTGTAAGTACATGTTAGTTAAGGCCACTTAATATAAAGTGGGACCCTTAAGTTTAATTGAAGTTATTTTTTTTATCAATCTAATACACATACACTGTAAAACTGTAAAAAAAAAATGCTGGGTTCCACTTAATCGATTTGTGTTAAGACAATATGAAGGATTTTAGTTAACTTAATTGTCTTAAAATATTTAAAAATAAAACAATTAAGTTGTCCCAAAAACCCTCAAAATTTTTTTTGTTTTGTCTCATTTTAAATAAGTACTTTGAACAAACAGCCTTATATATTTTTGAGTATATGGTTATGTATAAAACACACTAAAAATCTGAGGTTCACTTTAAATCATGTCATTATTTTCTCACTAATATATCAAGAAATGATTAAATCAAGATACATTTGCATTAAATGAAAAAACTAGACGTACAATATATTGTATAAACCACATACACACGCATGTTTAGAAACGGTTTATGGGAAAACAGTTCACTTAAATAGCTTAAAAGGCGAAGCAAGCAAAACATAAAGAAAAACATAGCTTAAACTCACAAAAACTGTTCAAAACACATTCACCGTCATAAAGAATTTTTTTTTAAGTAATAAAGGGTATTTTAACAGGCAGAGTACTCACCTGGTTGACCTTTTGTCCGTAGGTTATCGCTAAAAATAAGTAAATAAATAAAAAATTGCTGTGGTGTCAAAAACAGTTTAACCAAAGAAATTTGCCCAACTTTCAGAGTAAACCTTTGAGCTTAGCAAGAAAACAGTTTTGCTTGTATTTTACATGCTATTGCCAAAATTCAGCAGTAAAAAAACATCTTCAGCTTGCAGTCTTTCACATTTATGTCATTTCTCTTTTTTCGGTCAGACTTGCATACTTCTTGTGGATCTGAAGAAGAGCTTCAGCGTCTGGCAAGGACGGATGTGGATCGGATAGCTGTGCTTTTAGACCTATGGACATGCGAAGCAGATTTTCTGGAGCACAAAATACAGGTACATGATGCAATTTTACACTTCAGTTTAGAGATTGTTTATTGCTTATTTAAAAAGAAGCTCACCAAAAGCTGCTTTATTTTATCAAAAATGGAGATTTGTTTAATGGTCCATTTACAGTAAGCATTAGTAGACTGTTTGCATAATATCTGTTGATATGCTCCTTCAACAGACATTTAACTGACAATAAGAAACTTTGCTCATTTCTTTACTGATAAGATCAATAATATCAGAAAGGCAATCAGCTCATCCAATCAGCCAAGTTGTGTCGACGTCAGACAAGCTCAACCACAACTTAAGAAATCAGACATTATGTCTGATTTCATGGCAATTAACGGTAAAATCTTAGAAGAGACTGTGCAAGCTATGAGAGCATCAACCTGCAGTCTTGACACGCTCCCCACATCATTCTTCAAAACGGTGTTTACCTGTTTAGAAATGGATCTTCTAAAAGTGGTAAATGCTTCACTTCTATCAAGGATTTTTCCAAACTCACTTAAAACTGCAGTTGTTAAACCCCTCTTGAAGAAGAGCAACCTGGATAACACCCTATTGAGCAATTACAGACCAATCTCAAATCTCCCTTTCATTGACAAAATCACTGTAAAAGTTGTTTTTAACCAGATTAACAAGTTTTTAAAGTTCAAGGGGTGTTTAGACAATTTTCAATCTTGTTTCAGAGCACATCACAGTACAGAGAGCGCTCTTATAAAGATAATCAATGATACACGCCTAAGTACAGATTCAGGTAAAATAACAGTACTAGTACTGCTCGATCTCAGTGCCGCATTTGACACTGTCGATCACAGCATACTTCCGTATAGGCTGGAAAACTGGCTTGGCCTGTCTGGGACGGTCCTCAAATGGTTCAGATCTTACCTTAAAAGGAGTGGTAACTATGTCAGTATAGGTAACAGAAGGTCGAGGTGGACACCCATGACATGTGGAGTCCCACAAGGCTCGATTCTGGCACCTCTCCTGTTCAACCTTCATATGCTCCGTGTGAGCCAAATAATGAGAAAGAACCAAATCTCCTACCACAGCTAATGACACTTGGATCTATTTAGCCTTACTGACTACAGCCCCATTGACACCCTCTGCCAGTGCATTGATGAAAATTAACAGCTGGATGTGCCAAAACTTTCCTCAGTTAAACAAAGAGTCTGAACTGAAGTCATTGCGTTTGGGAACAAAGATGAGGTTCTCAAGGTAAATGCGTACCTTGGCTCTAAAGGTCAAACAACAAAAAATAAGGTCAAGAATCTTGGTGTGACTCTGGAGTCAGATCTGAGTTTCAACAGTCATGTCAAAGCAGTCTGTAAATCAGCATACTATCATCTCAAAAAAAATTACAAGAATCAGATGCTTTGTGTCCAGTGAAGACTTAGAGAAACTTGTTTATGCTTTTATCAGCAGCAGGGTGAATTACTGTAACGCCCTCCTCACGGGCCTTCCCAAAAAGGCAGTCAGACAGTTGCAGCTCATCCAGAACGCTGCGGCCAGGATTCTGACCAGAACCAGGAAATCAGAGCACATCACACCTGTCCTCAGGTCTCTACACTGGCTGCCAGTTACATTCAGAATAGATTTTAAAGTATTATTACTAATCTATAAATCACTAAGTGGCCTAGGACATAAATACATTACAGATAAGCTGACTGAACACAAACCTAACAGATCACTCAGATCTTTAGCATCAAATAAACTAGAAATTCCAAGAGTTCAGTCAAAGCAGGTCGAATCAGCTTTCAGCTATTAATCGTTTATTGTTTTCATATCAAAGATATTTGTGTATGGCTGTACATCCTGTGTGTATTAATCAATGTGTAAAGGTTTACGTACATAACTAACACGCTCTGCGCTGGACTTCAGTGCAGCTTTTAGATGGTCAATGGCGCAGTCTATTTTAGTTCCTCAAAATAGCAATGTGCCAACGATGTGCCTTATTTCACCTGTATTTTAGACCAGCATGCCCATGAGTCCACCAATGCGCACAAATGCCACTTTAAACAACGTAGAGCAAAACTGTTGCGCTGGTTTGAAAATAGCAACAAATTGCACCAAACACGTCTTGCGCATTATTGCGCCTAGAGCACTGTATTTGTGAAGCAGGCTATGATTATTAGTATTATTATCATCATCATCATCATCATCATCATTATCATCATCATCATCAATGATTAATAGCAATTCAGCAGCTAAATACTTTTGTTTTAACTGTTTTTTTTTCAGGTTTCATTGATAAAAAGAACAACTTACATTAGAAAATAGAAAATATAAGCGAGGTGTGGTGGCTCAGTGGCTAGCACTGTTGCCTCACAGCAAGAAGGTCGCTGGTTTGAGCCACGGCTAGGTCAATTGGCGTTTCTGTGTGGAGTTTGCATGTTCTCCCTGCGTTTGCGTGGGATTCTTCTGGGTGCTCCGGTTTCCCCAACAGTCCAAAGACATATGGTGCAGGTGGATTGGGTAGGCTAAATTGTCCATAGTGTATTAGTGTGAATGAGTCTGTGTGGATGTTTCCCAGAGATGGGTTGCAGCTGGAAGGGCATCCGCTGCGTAAAAGATATCCTAGATAAGTTGGCGGTTCATTCCGCTGTGGCGACCCCTGATTAATAAAGGGACTAAGCTGAAAAGAAAATGAATAATTGAATGAATAATTTGTTACGAATTAAAACAAAGCGGCATGGCGGCTCAGTGGTTAGCACTGTCGCCTCACAGCAAGAAGGTCGCTGGTTCGAGTCCCAGCTGGGCCAGTTGGCATTTTTCTTTGTGGAGTTTGTATGTTCTCGACCGTGTTGGAGTGGGTTTCCTCCGGGTGCTCCGGTTTCCCCCTCTATACAAAGACATGTGGTACAGGTGAATTGGCTAGGCTAAATTGTCTGTAGTGTATGAGTGTGTGTGGATGTTTCCCAGAGATGGGTTGCGACTGGAAGGGCATCTGCTGCGTAAAAACGTGCTGGATAAGTTGGTGGTTTATTCCGCTGTGGCGACCCTAGATTAATCAAGGGACTAAGCCGACAAGAAAATGAATGAAAGATTATTGTTGCTTGTGTTTGTAGCTCTTGAACTGTTATCTAGAGGCATATCAGCACGTCACAGACCCAGAGGAGCAGTTCAGACTGGCCATCACAGGTCATCACAGACATCATGCACAGACGACCACAGATGGATTTTACCGCTGGATATTTTGTTCAATCATACAGAGACTTAATTGTCTGTCTCCAAAGCCACCAACAGCTCATCAAACTAGTGCTGAACAATCAGGTAACTCTTAAATCATGTTCAACCCCAACCCAAAATGGGCTGCCACATTATATTATTCTCTGATGTTTTGTGAATGTTAGATTGACGAGCAGAGGCAGTATCTGGAGAGAATATGGAGAGATGGACAGAAAGGTTCTCCCAGTGAATATGGCCTGCCTCCAAACTACATCCCTAAACACTTGGTGTCAATCGGAGGAAGCAGGTAAGCCTAAGGGTGTGCAGAAATCACACCAGAAAAGACCGTTCACTTGCTTTGCTCCCGACCAAATATAAGGTTGATTTGTTTGGTGTTATTGGTGGTATTTAAATATTTGGTGTTATTTGCTTTCACACGGCCCCTTTTACATGCGAACCAGAAATTCATTGCTCCCTCTGAAAGAATTTGTGCCCTCTTAGTTTTCATAAAGGATTAGCATATAAGGTTCAACCAAAACTGAATATAAAATATATAGTATATAAAATAATATGAGAATATAAAGAGTAGAAAAAATATAGTAGTTACCCAAATACAGTACAGGCGTTAACAAGTCACTAAACATAATTAAATGCATAATTTGCAAGCTAGAGAGCACAAGGAGGCGACAATTTTAATCGCACTTACACTTGTGAAATAGAGTAAGAAACTGATCCATGAACTGTGTACTGATGAAGTTCCCGTCGAGCTCTGACAAAGTCCCATACATCAATAGTCTTTTCTCGTAGACCCTTTTAGAGTTCACAATGGAATTTTACCTTCGGACTGTATGTTACATATGTTATTATGCACCTGTCAATTAAATCGGTGGATGGGGAAACCACACTCTCACATCATGTTGCAGTCAGCCTCAAATTTGATTTGACTATTTAGGATTTGGATTTGAATCCTATTTTAACGTGTGGAAACTTTAAAAAGAGACTCGTTGTGTTTATATCACTCCCAGGGCCGGGAGTGACATGTCACTCGTATAGTTTTGAATGGGGAAAAGTGTAACTGTCAATATGGCGAATTAAGCCCCGCCTTTTAGTACAGGAGCCAATCAGTGATCGCTGTATGATGAATAAATACCGCCTTCTAGTACAGGAGCCAATTAGTGATCGCTATGCAATTACAATTCTCTGGGAGAGGGGCTCCTACCAGACGTGAGTTTCTGCAGATTTTGTGTGATAGGAATATTTAGGAATGAAACTAAATAGACAGTTGTTGCTTAATTTCATTGGTTATTCATAATATGAAATGTAATCATAAGCTTGGCAAGTAGTTTAGAGGAATTTGATGTGTCCCCATTCAAAAAGACTGCCCAAGCACATGCGAAAGTGTTTCTCTATATGTTTATTCATCGAAGTTGTTCGCCACCTAGGGCGGCAGAATAGAGAGGGCGACGTCCCCGAAACTACCCTTGCCACCCGGGCCCTAAGTTATATCCGCATCTTGGGCAGCAGAATAGAGAGAGCGGCGTCCCCGAAACTACCCTCACCACCCTCACCCTCAGTTATATCCGCATCTTGGGCAGCAGAATAGAGAGAGCGGCGTCCCCGAAACTACCCTCACCACCCTCACCCTCAGTTATATCCGCGTCTGGGGCGGCAGAATAGAGAGAGCGGCGACCCCGAAACTACCCTCACCACCCGCGCCCTCAGTTATATCCGCGTCTGGGGCGGCAGAATAGAGAGAGGGGCGTCCCCGAAACTACCCTCACCACCCTCACCCTCAGTTATATCCGCGTCTGGGGCGGCAGAATAGAGAGAGCGGCGTCCCCGAAACTACCCTCACCACCCTCACCCTCAGTTATATCCACGTCTGGGGCGGCAGAATAGAGAGAGCGGCGTCCCCGAAACTACCCTCACCACCCTCACCCTCAGTTATATCCGCATCTGGGTCGGCAGAATAGAGAGAGCGGCGTCCCCAAAACTACCCTCACCACCCGCTCTCAGTTATATCCGCGTCTGGGGCGGCAGAATAGAGAGAGCGGCGTCCGCGACACTACCCTCACCACCCGCGCACTCGGTTATATCCACGTCTGGGGCGGCAGAATAGACAGCGGTGTCCGCGACACTACCTGCACCGCCCGCGCCCTCAGTTATATCCACGTCTGGGGCGGCAGAATAGAGAAAGCGGCGTCCCCGAACTACTCTCACCACCCGCGCCCTCAGTTATATCCGCATCTGGGGCGGCAGAATAGAGAGAGTGGCGTCCCTGAAACTACCCTCACCACCCGCGCCCTCAGTTATATCCACGTTTCACTTTAGGGTTAAGGGCCGCGGGACCGTTCTTTGCCTAGAGTGGCAGTTCAGCTTGCTCCGGCCCTGATCACTCCAATATGACTGTGGACACACTATACCAACGCACAGTTCAGTCCAAACAGCATCCAGAAGTGGATTTTGCATCATAGTCGCCCTTCAGTTTGACATACAATTTCACAATATTACTGTTTTTGCTGTATTTAAATAATAAATGCAATATTGACATGAAACACAAAATGAAAAACAAATTTAACAGGGTCTCTTTGTACTATCATTGCAGGCCTGCCTTGAAGAGTGTGTATTTTTTGGAGATTCATCCTTCATTAGGTTTGGCCTGTCAGCTGTATGAGGGTCTGGAACGAGCCTGTACTGAACTATTTGAGCTGCACAGAGCGAAAGCACCATCTCAGAGAGTCAAACTTGAGCAAAAGCTCCTGAAAACAGCACTGCATCACTGGCACACACTCACTTCTCCGGGTGTAACCTACAGTCCTCAGATCCAAAGAGACGTATGTGCCTTTTTTTTTTTTTATTAGTTGTTAGTTGTTATGAATATGATATTAATTAGTTGTTATGAATTAATTAGTAGTTAAGCTAGTAATTTTAGTCAGAATATAAAACTAAAACTCATTTTTTCTTTAAATGTAATAGGGGTACAACTGTGTATTATTACAAATTCAGTTTCTCTTTGTGCATACGTTACTTGTTTGTATTTGACAGTAGATGTCAACAAAAACATAATTTAATACTTACTCAATTAGTATGTCTTTCTGTGCTCATACTTCACGTCTGTGCATTCAGAGAAATGTATGTAAGTCTTTAAAACCCATGCACACTTTTTGTTTGCTTTTATTATAGTATCTGAAGCACAAGCTGTAAAGCAGCAGCAGCTCATTTGCATTTAAAGGGCCAAGAAACCCCCCTGTCTTAGCAGTGTTTTCACACCTCTAGTTTGAAAAAGTCGGGAAAGTGGGTGTGTCCATCTCTGTTTAGGTGGGAGTGTCGGAGCACTTTTAAAACTACACTCTTCCAGCAGTTCCTCTCATCCAAAATCTCATTTGTCACAGGGGGCATGCATGAAATGTTCCTAAATGAAAGTGAAAGTGCCAAACTGCAGTTAAAGTCGACAAATAATAATTTGTCAAATAATTTGATTACTGATGTACATACAAACACAGTCACTGTCTTTCTCCCCTGCGTCTGTGTTTGTTTTGCCTCTGTGAAAATCAGCGTGTGCCCAAACACTAACAGTTAATAAATGAAAAACAGCTGCAACTAGAATAACGCTCCAATAACATATATACACTATTAACTGATACTTAACAAGTCTTTATTAAGTTATTTACTAACTGCTTGTTCATGATCTATTACTAATTTATTAGGTATAGTTATAAATCATTAAAATACAGTTAAGAAGTCTTTTACAACTTGTTAACTAAAAGCTTGTAAGTTATCTATTAGCCATCTATAAGGCACAGTAGTAAATAATTAACAAACTATTAACTTTTATTTAACAAGTCATTTATAACTTGTTACCTAAGTTTGTTAATGGTCTATTAACTCGTTATAACGAATAGTTATTCTAAAGTGTTACCCTTTAAACTATTAAAAATGTTCATAAAAGTACTTCTTCGATCTTTTCAAGGCTAAAAGTTGTTGAAAGAAAGAGATCAAGATACCATAATGCAATTCAAAACCATAAATAAACAGGGAGAAATAAAAACATGAATCACACAATACGGAAAACTGCTAGTTTATGGATATTTTCAACACTGTAGTGTGGTAAAATAAGCTTAATAAGGTAATAAGTTATTTTTCGACGTTGTGTGTTGCTTCAGTTGTTCTTAGATGTGTTCATCGAGGATCCTGCTCTGGTCAGAGATCTGGGACTGTACATTGTGAGATGTGCAGATGAACAGGAGAGAAAACAAGGCAAAGACAGACAGATGTTCATGTTGGAGACGTTCTGCACATTATTAGAGCTCGTCACGCTCCGGCATCGCATCTTTGAATCAGCGGCAGAGACTGAACATCTGTCCCAGTTGAGTATCTGACTGCTGAAAATGTAGAATTTAAAATATAAAATATAGAGGTGGCTCAGTGGTTAGCACTGTCACCGCACAGTAAGAAGGTTGATGGTTCGAGTCCCAGCTACACAGGGACCAACACAGGGAGAACATGCAAACTTCACACAGAAATGCCAACTGACCCACTCAGGACTCAAACCAGCGACCTTCTTGCTGTAAGGCAACCACTGAGCCACCGTGCCACCCAAGAATCAGCTCATCATATTTAAATGCACTGTTTCATGAAATCGCTCAATTGTTGTTTCTTGAGCATGTTGGTAGCTAAACAGCATGTAAATAATGTGACTATAGCTAGACTGGATGTCTTGTTCCTTCTGTTATTCTAGATTATATAAATCACTGTCCAGAGTGATAGGTTTTGATGAAGTTCATCTATACATGCGTCTGGTTCAGTTTGAGTTTGCAGTGAGGAAAGAGACTCCAAAACAGCTTCCAGTGTTCCTCACGGCCCTCCAGGACAACAGACAGGAGGCTGACAGGTGAAACACTGGGTTTCAGACTCTACTTGCATGCTTTAAAACCAACAAACTAGGTATATTTTGCAGCCACAATGCTGTAATCAATGCTTGATTTGTAGTCCAAGATGAGTATGTACGGCCCCGTGATGTTTTTTGAATTGTGCATTTTATATCTGATGTTTGATGTTATCGATAGTATGGTATAGTAGCTCCTCCCCTTTTTAAAAAAACAGCCAGTTGCGTTTTGTTGTTATCACAGCTCTGCAAGTGAGAGTGGTTGAGCTCAAGCACGTGAAATAACAGGCAAATAAGAAGCATCTTGAAGGGGGCGGAGCATGTCAGATACTAGAGAGCATTTGATTGGTCAAGATTTATTGAGAAATGTTATGTTATGTTAATACAAAGACTATATAATACACAAGACATGTCACTCGTATAGTTTTAAATGGGGAAAAGTGTAACTGTCAATATGGCAAATGAAGCCTCGCCTTTTAGTACAGGAGCCAATCAGTGGTCGCTATATGGTGAATAAACCCCGCCTTCTACTGGAGCCAATCAGTGATCGCTATGGAATGACAATTCTCTGGTAGAGGGGCTTCTACCAGACGTGAGTTTCTGCAGATTTTGTGTGATAGGAATATTTAGGAATGAAACTAAAAAGACAGTTGTTTAATTTCATTAGTTATTCACAATATGAAATGTAATCATAAGCTTGGCAAGTAGTTTTGGAGAATTTGATGAATCCCCATTTAAACAGACTGCCCAAACACACTTTGGCGTTTCAAAGATGGCCGCCAAGTGAAATGACTTCGCTTGAAGATGCCTTGGTCTATATCAGTTTATGTCTTCTAAATGCGAATTTTGTCACTGCTTTAGGAGCACACTAGCTTATAGAGATCCTTAAAACTAACATACTGATACTAATGTCTACAAAAAAACTTTATCTTAATTTCATGGAACCTTTAAAACCAACCAACTACAGTAGGTGTTTTGCAGCCTCAATACTTTAATCAGTAGTTGTTTTCAAGTCCAGGATGAGTTTTTAACAAGATTTAGGAGCCGTTGACTTTTGCACTTTTCACGCTTTTACTGTTAACATAACTAATTCTTTGAAAACTCTTTGTGTAAATGTGCTCTAGAAATTGTTTTTTAATTATTCGTACTAATTTATTTTGTGCCTTTTGCTATTTTTCCTTCATATTCTGTGAGCAGCTACTATACCAAAATGAGGTAGCATAATCAAAAGCTGTTCATTTGAGGTACTTGAGCTCAATCACTCAAACATCGAATACAATTTTTTTCAAAGCACTTCACAGGACCTTCAAGTTTTCTTGAACAGTTGGAAAATACATTCTTGTTGATTTTTGGCTTCTTTCTTTTTTTCTAGGTTTATCCCAAACAGTCTTCCTCTTGCTGTTCAGGAACTTGATGAAAATCATATCTGCAAATTCAGCTTTCGATCGAAAGAAGCAGTTTTACAGGTAATTACACAATGATTGACAACACAGGTCTGTGTCTGGGAAGAAAATCTGATGATGTTTCAAACAAAACAAAGCAAAATTTTGTTTCTAAACTTGCATGAGTTTCTTTCTTCTGCTGAAACCAAAAGAAAATATTCTGAAGAATGTTGGAAATCAAAAAAAATTTATGGTTCTCACTGACTTCCATAGTAAGGGATTAAAAACTAAAAACTGTGTGCTTTCCAACATTCTTCAAAATAACTTTGTTTTTTATTTTTATTTTTAATTGTAGTATCCCTACTAGTGATTTAATATTTCCCCATCTTTTTAAAAAGGCCACAAAATGCCATATATTGTGAGGAATTTCGTGAAGAACAAAGCAGTTATGATTATTGGAATTTATATAAATTAGAAGTGTAATTATAAAAATAATTAGATTTCTGTAACTTTGGATCAGGGTGGTGTTTTCGTTATGCACATGCTTTCTTTTATTACCTGCTTGTGTCTCTTCAGCTGATGAATGAGGCCAGTGTGGAGAACCTGCGGGTGGTTCTGATGTGTCAGGTGGTTCAGAGAAACGCTCTGATTGGAGCACTGAAACAGGCCTCAGTGTGCTTTAGGACAGAGAAACTGGATCAGTCTTCAGATTCAGACCTAAAACTGCAACATGAAAAATCTGCTTCATCTACAACCAGGAGACGAGCTGTAGATGATAAAAACAGGTCTGCATAAAACCGATCCCAATCCTATTTCACCTCAAGTGTATTGGGCATTAAGAAAATGAATGATACGAACGATGGATTTGTGTAATTTTACTTGAAAGCTGTTTTATATGCTCAAAACAAAGACACCACTGAGAGGAATGTATTATTAATTAATTTATATTGAACAATTATTGAATTTAAGTTATATTAATCAATAATTGTATATCTAATATCATTATAAACTTGTTTTGATTAAACAAAACAAATTACTGTTTTTGGATGAACTGTCCCTTTAAATGATAATACAGGATTTCTTTATCCTTATCAAAAGTTGTTTTAAAAAATGGCACAAATGCATACATTTATGTTGGAGGAAATTGTAACTATTAATAGTTTTGACTATATTCAATTCATAAAAATTAATTATTTACATTTAAATAGAGTAATAAAAATCTTAATTATTTGTTCCAAACATTTGTCCCATTATCTTTTTCTAAAGGCTCCTACACACCGGGATGCTTTTCATTTGCGTTTATCGTCAGCATTGTACGAGACGTGTTTCCGCATTCAAACCCAAGCGATATTCACTGGCGTCAAGCAGAAGACTACGCAAAATCCCTCTTTGACGTTAGATGGCGCTACACAACTTTAAGCTACCGACACCCGCTTGTAACACAAAAGAAGAGGAGGAGAGGAAGTTCACATGCTTGTTGTTAAAGTTACTGGTGACTCGAACAAGGATAGATGGTTCAAGTAGCAGCTCCAGCTCTAGCAATGAAGAAATGATTATTGTTCACAAGAGCAATAAGCAGCTCTATGTTCATATCGCCTCTGAGCATCTTCTTCAATGTGCGCTCACATTGACAGTTTAGCGCTTGAGCGCCTCCAAGTGCTGTTAAAGGGCCATGAAACCCCCTCGTTTCAGCAGGGTGTTTTCACACCTCTACTTTGGAAAAAGTCAGAAAAGTGGGCATGTCCAGCTCTGTTTAGGGGGGAGTGTCGGAGGAAGAAAAGATGCTTGGTGTGGGAGTGTCAATTTGGGCGCGCTGAATTTTAGAGTCAAAACACACAACCACAGCGGACAATGTGACTGTGTTTACATGGACATCTGTAGTCGAATTATTTGCCAGATTATTAAATGGTGGACTTTGACTGCAGTTTGGCTCTTTCATTCAGGGAATTCATTCATGTCCCTCCCGACAAACGTGATATTTGATTCGAGGAACTGCTCTAAGCGTGTATTTTTCATGCTATGTTTGTTACCGCACGGCGAATGAGAGAAAAAAACTCAGCATTTCCCGGAAACTTAGATGCACACGGCAGGTAGCGTCAGAAAGCCGCGTGTGTTATTCCAGTCACAAAATCCAACACGAGGTTATAGTTTGGTTGTAACTGTTAGTGCTAACTTGTTTACACTCGGTGCAATAGTTTGTTTGATACGAATAAAATACGAACTGAATAAACAAAGAGCACTGGTCTCTCACTTACCAAATCTGTAGAGACAGAACAATCACCAGCAACTAGAGCCGCGTCTTTATTAAGAGGAGACTAAAGCGAATCTGGATCTCAGCGTTTGCAGATGAGAACAGCTCTCAGGTAAACAATAATCCTCCTTGGACACACAAGTTATTGTTGTCGCGCGTCGCGTACACTGTTAATCCACACGTGAGTCTGAGCTCTCACAGAGAGAAAATGAAAACGAAACTTAACTGCTGCAGACTATAAAAGCAACACTTCATGCTTGTTTTGCCAACACAACGTGGCGTCTCTGTCCTGAAAACACGGTGATAGTAATGAATATTAATGAAGTTGCACAATAGAGCGCGCTGATTGGTTTGAACCAAGCCTTACTCATGCATTAATGCATCACACTGTAAGACGTAATAATACTCACTCTGGCACAGACGTCCAGTCTGCACGCTGGAATACAGGCTATTATGTCATGACCGTGACGCAGCTTCAAAATTTCGTTTCAAACCGGAAGTACGAATTTGCTTGAAATAACGCAAAAACAACCAATTTACACTTTTTAGTGAAATATAGGTGTCCTAATAGTGTTTTTAGCAGTGTGGGACACATATATGACTGTCAACAGCTCAAAAAATGTGTTTTGGTGTTTCGTGACCCTTTAACTGTGACTTCAGCAGCTCTGTGAATGTGAACAAAAGTGCAAACCTGATTGGCGGAGAAGGTTTTAACGCGGCACGTCAAATAAAAAAATAAAAAACAAGCATGAAGACCTGCGCACACCGTAACGTTTTTTGCTTGCGTTTTTCGTCGACGTTTAACGCCTCGTGACTAAATAAAGGGCGTCAATGTGTTACAGTAAACAGCACTTGGAAGCGCTCAAGGGCAAAACTGTCAATGTGAGCGCACATCGAAGAAGATGCACAGAGGCGATATGAACGTGCAGCTGCTTATTGCACTGGTAAACAATAATTATTTCTTCATCGCTAGAGCTGGAGCTGCTGCTTGAACCATCTATGCTTGTTCAAGTCACCAGTAACTTTAACAAGCGTGTGAACTTCCCCTCCTCTTCTTCTGTGTTATAAGCGGGTGTCAGAAGCTTAATTGTTTAGCGCCATCTAACATCGCTTAGGTTTGAATACAGAAAAACGTCTCGTAAAACGCTGACGATAAACGCAAACAAATAGTGTCTCGGTGTGTAGGAGCCTTGAGGCTTTTTTTTTTTTAAATGATGCTTTTGCGCTTGCCATTTTGCGCATTGTTGTGCACAATCACATTGACATCCTTTATATAGTCACGAGGCGTTAAACATTGACGGAAAACACGAGCAAAAAACATCTCTGTGTGCACGGGCCTTAAGGCTGCGTTTACTGTTGAAGTGACTCAATTCCTATTATTTTCTTCCATGTGGCAGAGATTGGATGTGGCCCATGTACGTTTAAGCAGGAACAAATCACATGGATTCTGATTTACCCAAATCAGATTTAGGCCTTGTTCATACTGTTTGTGGAAATTTATCTGAAATTAATCAGATCTGTGTTCTCCTGTCTGCAGTGTAAGCAAGTAGATCGGATTTTCACCTGTCAATGCGAGTCGCGCGTCATTTAAAAACCGTAGCGAATGACGTCAAGTCTGACACTTTACTTTCAGAACAGACCTCAGGAGAGTCCCAAATCTTAAATCTCATAGACGAGGGCTTAAACAGCTTTTATATTGTTATGTAGCACAAGTATTTAAGCATGTTAATGAGAGCGAGAGAACGCAAGGTCCGCCACGTAACCAATATAAAACTAGTGCATACATCACGTGCATAAATCACGCCATG
This sequence comes from Danio rerio, assembly GCF_052040795.2. Taxonomy (NCBI): domain Eukaryota; kingdom Metazoa; phylum Chordata; class Actinopteri; order Cypriniformes; family Danionidae; genus Danio; species Danio rerio. The sequence goes on from NC_141037.1 coordinate 7,877,846, forward strand.
GACATTACATTAAGATGCCTAAAGGTTTAAAAAAGCCTATTTATCAAAAGAAGATAAAAAAATAAGAGCCTTTCTGTCATAAACTATAGTGAAACAGCTTGTCAAAAGCTGCGAAGAAAAGACATACAGGAATAGAGAAAAGAGCGCTCTTTAATTATCAGCTGTTAGTCAGCGCCCGCTCTTTTTTTTTTCCTGGTCATTGCGCCTTTGCCGTGTGCTGCGTAAATGCAGACGATGGGATACGAGTCACCTTTAAAAAATGATGTAAGCAGGTCATCAAATAAATCAGATACAGTCACAAAATCGGAATTGACCATCAAGATCTGCAGTGTAAATGCAGCCTAAAAGACATTAAGACATGTTTTAAAGGGGACCTATTATGCCTCTGTTTACAAGATGTAAATTAATCTCTGATGTGCCTAGAGGGATGTATAAGAAGTTTCAGCTCAAAATACCAGATGGAAAATGTTATATAACTTATTGAAACTGACCCTTTTAGGCTTTGATCCTAATTGTGTCATTTTGGTGACTGTCACTTTAAATTTAAATGAGACTGTGCTCTTTTCAAAAGAGGGAGGAGCTACAAATACCTTTGTGTCAGCATAGTGGCTGATTCAAAAACAAGACTGACATCCTATGCTAATGAGGGAGAGATGGTCACTAATGGGCTTACGCTCTCTGATGATACGTACAAAGAGAGAATGTCAATCAAAGTGTCTCTGTTTTTATTAAGTCTTATTATAAAAATTAAAATAATCAATTTTTCTTATTATTAGCTGGTTATATTTACATACTGCTTTTTAAACCTCTTATAAAAGTGATTCTAGCATAATACTTCCCTTTTAACTGAGAAAAGTGTGTTGTAATTCAGGTTTGCGGGAGCTTTTGTGTCCATTCAGCTGGAGAAAGTGTCTCTCCGAGATGAAATGCTGAATACGTTTATAAAGAAGAAAGAGCAGATGGGCTCGCTGAAGATGAACTCTGTATGTACGGACTTAATTTACTCAATATGCAGACATATCTACCTCAGTATTAAGTCAATTTTTCTTTTTTATAGGAAGACGTGTGCAGAATCAAGAGGAAGCTGATCGTGGATTTCTGTCACAGGTGCGCTGCAGGGCTATAGACCTTTTTCATGGCTGCTGCATGGAGGGCGCCATAGCGACCAGCGTCTTCCGGTAGAATGCTAAAAACTTCCGTTTACAGCGTGTACAACTGGTAATTTGCGCTCCAAAAAATGGGTTTCAATGACGTTTTTAATGGATAACAGAGTGTTTTTGTGACACACAACTTAGAAATGTGTCTGTTAAAGCCGTTATAATCTGTCACATGTGGTTCAAGCGCGTCAGAAATACGAGAAAAACGTTCTCCTAGTTCACGTGTCTGCCGTCAGAAATACAGTGGGTGTACCCGGCCTGTCAGCTGTTAGCTCAGCGGCTCTTTAACACACACACACACACACACACACACACACACACACACACACACACACACACACACAGAGAGAGAAAGAGAGAGAGCAAACCAGCATGAAATTTAACAGGTATGAAAGTCGTGCAATTTACAAAAATGAGCAATAAAAGTCTGTTATTGATACTCTGCTGGTTAATTTGCTGTTCATTCTAATCGCGAGCCGTTTGTGTTTTATTTCGTGTGTTGTTTTTACCACGGTTTGTGTTTTTCTGTCATTTCGAAATGACACTAGCCTATATTTTCACTTTGTCACAGTTATTAAATCAGTGTGTCAGTGGCACAGTACAGGCCATGTGTGTGTGTCAAACATTTTGGTGAACTACATTTGTTTGGGCTGGTTATATATTTGAAATAAAGAGAAAATGTTGACTTTAGCGATGACGAGGCTTCATTTAAACTGCAGAAGATGCCGTCTGACAACGAGGGGAAAACGCCTCACAGCAGCTGTTTTCCATCATATTGAATCGCATTTCTTTAAATGATCAGTCCAGGAGACGGTGCTGATGGACAACAGAATTAGTTCAAAGAGGATAAAAGCAGGTAAAATAGATTAAAACTATCGTTTAAAAGCTGTCCAAATGTGACTGTTTACACGCATCAGCTGCCGACCGGAAGTTCTTCGCATTCTCCTTGCGCATACACGCAAAGCATAATGGGTAATTTTGCGTTCCAAGAAAAAGGTCTATACAGGCCCGGTAATAACCAGTTTTGCGCCCTAGGCAAGATTTCTGGTGACGCCCTGTCACATCGCAATAAATTCCACTGCTAGTGTACAAATAGTCATAAGAAACCAAATAGCTTTTTGATCGACTACTACAAGCTAGGAAAACGTCAGATAAATATGCCAATGCAATTAACGTTTTTGCTGAATAGATCTAATCTTTACAGATTTGCTTGTTATTTTCCATAACTATCTATGCTCTTCCATAACATTAGCTGGTGTTAAAACTAACAAATAGCACTATAGCTATTTATTGATTAGCAACCATATTATGCCATACCCATCAACGTTGGGATGTAAAAAAAAACGGGACAGCAAATAGCTTCAAATGATAGAATACATAGCATACATTAGAAAATATTGACAATAAAATAAAATAGGTTTAGCCTAATAAAATCAATGGCCTGTACAGAAAATAAAGCTATAAAATCTACCTCACTTTATTGTATTTGCATATTGATTAAAGTTACTATCCGCTTGTTAAGTGTGACGTCACGCGGAGCGGCTTCCGGGTCCAAGCGCTCTATTCAACTGAATGGGGAGATTCATGAAATGGTAATAATAAACGTTTACAAAGCGATTTAATACTTTCGAAAGTCATGATCGCAATATATATGTCCATGCCTAATATCCGATGGCCAGAAAGTGATTCATTGTTTTATAAATTGTGAAATTTTTGGTATTTGTTATGCAGCAAGCCCAGAGATTGTTGTGTACACTATGACTTAATGTAAAATTAACTTTAATGTGTGATAGGAATAAAAGTGATCATAAACGAATGATTTCTCCACTCAAGTGAATGGCGGCTTGGACACGGAAACAGTATTACAAACGTCACAAACACGTCACCACTTAACAAACGGATAGTTATTTAGTGAAAAGCAGCAAATGAATCTCTCATTGTGTTTTGTTTGATAACAGAGGTGTCACTTTAAGATTGCACAGATCTATAATGAAGCATTCGACTACTTTAGTAACTGTTTGTGCTCGTTTAAGAGAAAATTATCCACAAAGTGGCACAAATGGATTTGCCATTTAAACAATGTGGTGCAAAACTTGAAAAATTTACAGTTGTGCTGGTCTGAAAATAGCAACAAATCACGCCAAACACATCTTGCTCCTTTTTGTGACGGGTATATGATAGGGCCCCAAGCCCAAAAGGTAAGGAAAGTAACACGAAAGTAACTCAAAGTAACGTAACGCATTACTTATCATAAAAGTAACTATGTACTAGTTACTTTTTTAGGGAGTAACTCAACATTGTATTGCATTACTTTATGTACTGCATTACTTTGTGTCTTGCAGGTTTAATGAGCGTGTGCGTGAGTGTTTTGTTCGAGGGCAGCTGATCTCCCTAAACTTCAGTCTCTTGTCACTGCTGCATGAGGTGCCACACATCAGAGACCAGCACTTCATAATGGGCAAACCTGAAGACCCCCGAGCAGACCTGCAGGCCGAGGGCAGACCAAGTCCTGATCCCAGGTGAACATGTGGAGGTGATATTTAGGTAATTAGGTGATTAGGTAATTAGGTAATTAGATAATTAGGTGATATTGAAGAAAAATTTTATATGCCAAGAGCATGTTAAATAATTTGAAATATTTGTAAAAAAAAATAAAAATAAAAATAAAATAAACAAAAACAATGATGTAACATATAGTTAAAGTCTTTCAATTATTATTAATGATACACACACACTGGCCACTTTATTAGGTACACTTTTCCAACTGCTCGTTATCCCAAATTTCTAATCAGCCAATCGCATGGCAGTAACCCACGGCATTTAGGCATGTAGACATGGTCAGGATGATCTGCTGCAGGTCAAACCGAGCATCAGAATGCGGAAGAAAGGTGATTTAAATGACTTTGAACGGGGCATGGTTGTTGGTGCAAACAGGCTGGTTTGAGTATTTCAGAAACTGCTGATCTACTCGGATTTTCATGCTCACCCATCTCTAGGGTTAACAGAGAATGGTCCGTAAAAGAGGAAATATCCAGCGAGTGGCAGTTTTGTGGATGTAAATGCCTTATTGGTACCAGAGTTCAGAGGAGAATGGCCAGACTGGTTCCAGTTGATAGAAAGGCAACAGTAACTCAAATAACCAGTCGTTACAACCGAGGTCTGCAGAAGAGCATCTCTGAACGCACAACACATCCAACCTTGAGGCAGATGGGCTACAGCAGCAGAAGACCACACCAGGTGCCACTCCTGTCAACTAAGAACAGGAAACTGAGGCTACAATTCACACAGGCTCACCAAAATTGGACAATAGAAAATTGGAAAAACATTGCCTGGTCTGATGAGTCTCGATTTCTGCCGTGACATTCGGATGGTAGGGTCAGAATTTGGCGTCAACAACATAAAAACATGGATCCATCCTGCCTTGTATTAGCAGTTCAGGCTGGTGGTGGTGGTGTAATGGTTTGGGGGATATTTTCTTGGCACACTTTGGCACAAAGCCTACCTGAGTCTTGCTGCTGTTGATGTTGACCATGTCTATCCTTTTATGACCACAGTGTATCCATCTTCTGAGAGCTACTTCCAGCAAAATAACCGACCCAAGCTCATTCTGAAAACGTAGTCCCGTGGACGTTTCTGGAGACAGCGGAATACGTCCCGGGAGGTACGTACGGCTGCATTTATTTTTTTCAAGCGAACGCTGCGGGGCGGTGTGACGCTGTTCCCTTTAGCGCTTGCCGGCTGACCGCTTACCTCCTTGTGGAGGGCTTTCCCGCTGCAACCCGTTTGTCCACTCAGCTCACCGTGTAACGTCGGCAGGCTCGAGATGCAGAGAGGAGTCGACCACGTCAATCGGTTTGGAGTCCGGGGAAGATTGGTTCCAGCAAACAGGTAAGACAAAAACAGAATCCCAAAAATTAAGTGAACGAGTTTCATAACAGGGTGAGAACGCGGTAAAATCCGAAAACGCGGTAGAAAAAAAAAATCAGGGCTTTTCTTTTTTTGAACGGCTTTTGTAAACTGTTGCTCGGGTTTAGGGAAGCGAGCGGGCGGGCGGGTCAATCGGTAAAATTGGTTGGCGTCGTGCAGTCAATCATCCGGTCAGTCGGACAGCGGCCTCTGGCGGGTTGACGCGAGAACAGTGCGGGCGCGAACCGCACTCGCGAGAGACGTTCAAGATGAGAAAAATCACACAACAGCGGCCTCTCGCGGATTCGCAAAAACAAAAACTGCAGCCGTACGTACCCGCCGGGACGTATTCCGCGGTCTCCAGAAACGTCCGCGGGACTACGTTTCCACAATGAGCCTGGGTTGAAAATAACGCACCATGTCATGAAGCACCAAATACCTCAGACTGGTTTCTTGAACATGACAATGAGTTCACTGTACTCAAATGGCCTCCACAGCCACCAGATCCCAATCTAATAGAGCACCTTTGGGATGTGGTGGAACGGGAGATTCACATCATGGATGTGCAGCAACTGTGTGATGTTATCATGTCATCCTGAACCAAATTCTCTAAGGAATATTTCCAGTACCTTGTTGAATCAACGCCACCAAGGATTAAGACACTTCTGAAGGCAAAATGATTTATAGAGATAGGCAGGTTACGTTTTGTAGTTATGTTAAATTGAAAGGCTATTACTGTACAAAGTAAACCTATGGATCAACTTAAAACATTTCTTTTGTTACACTCGAAAAAGTCAACTTATTGTAATGTACTTATAACACAAATTCAGTTGATCCAATGGTTCACATTGTTTAATGCTAAAACTATTTAAAAAAATGTTATCTGTGATAAACAAAATGCATAAATGTATAATATCAAATTAGAGGCATTACAAAAATGACATTTCTGCATAAATACTGTATATGCATTCATTCATACATAAAAAACACACTTTCCAGAATGTAACTGCCTTTTTAAATCAACTCTTATCAACTTTTGGTCATTCAGGACTTTTCAGCCTCGTCCCAGAAGACTGTTATCAGCCGATGGAAAGAGTCTGCTGAATCTGTGGTTCATCCCTCATTATACAGAAGTACTGCTCATGTTCAGGACTCTAAAGGAGAAGGTCAGAAACTCATCTTTGGCTAAAATGAACACTTTTTTTCCCCCCAGGCCCTTTTAAAAATACTCCTAAGCATTCGGTTTAGCAAAGCAGCATTTCAAATGTTACCGATACATGCACAGGTACAATACCTTGCATAAAATATGCAAATATTCATCAAATGTTATAAACTTCCTCACAATTTACTCACTCAAATGGTTATACATTTTTATTAATTTTTATCTCCTGTTGAACACAAAGCAAAATATCCTGAAGAAAATTAAATACAGAACATTTAAACTGCTTTTGCATTGTGATTTCATGTCTCAAATGCTGCATGATGCATTTCTCCTCCCTTACTTTACTTTTCTTTATTTACTTAGCTTTGCTTTAATTTACTTTATATAGCACAATGCAACATCAGTCATTGACTATTGTGCTGTGCACAAACTGCTAACTACCTGACAAAAGTCTTGTTGTCAATCCAGTTTTAAGAGCAATAAATAATAACTTGACTTCTAGATGATCATTTGGAAAAGTGGCAGAAGGTTTCCCATGAATTATTTGCTAAAGTGCATCCCAATCATCACAAATACTGCAGACCTACTGGAACCTGCATGGACCTAAGATTTTCATAGAAATAAGTCAAGTTTGGTGAAGCAATCAGTATAGGGGCGAGAGAAATCTGCAGAGTGGATGGCAACATCAACAGCCTGAGATATCAAGACATTTGCGCTGCCCATTACATTACAAACCACAGGAGAGGGCAAATTCTCCAGCAGGATAGCGCTCCTTCTCATACTTCAGCCTCCACATTAAAGTTCCTGAAAGCAAAGAAGGTCAAGGTGCTCCAGGATTGGCCAGCCCATTCAGTAGACATGAACATTATTGAGCATGTCTGGGGTAAGATGAAGATAGGGGCATTAAAGATGAATCCAAAGAATCTTGATGAACTCTGGGAGTCCTGCAAGAACACTTTCTTTGCCATTTCAGATGACTTTATTAATGAGTGATTTGAGTCATTGCAGAGACGTATGGATGCAGTCCTCCAAGCTCATGATGGAGTCAGACACAATATTCATTCTGTTTCCACTGCAGCATGACTTTATATTCTATACTGGACATTATTTCTGTTAAGTGACTAGACATTTGTCTCAGGGAAGTCAGAGCTTACTTTCCTAATTAAATAATTAAAAATCAAGGCATGATCATGTTTTATTTTGGTCAAATAAGCGTAATCTAGAGGCCTTTGCCTTTCATATAAGAACTAGAAGTTAAGTTATTATTTGTTGTTCCTAAAACTTGGATAGGCAACACGACTTTTGTCAGGTAGTGTATTTGTCAAATAAGACCAAAGAAATAAAACTACATAAAATACATAAAAACCTGAAACATATAAAAGCAAGTTTAAATGACTCGGATATCCTAATAGAAAGGCATGTCTTGAATCAAAACAAACATTTATTTTGGATGCAATTAATCTCAAATAAATCTTTGCCATTTATAAATTCTTAATTAGCATTTTTACAACTTGCATCTTATAAAACTTAAAATGCAAAAATGTTTGCAATTCCTAATATAATCAATCAGCTGTGGAAATATGCTGATAAACATGAGTAAAATTGTTTTATTATTTGCTGTCAAACGATTAATTGCGTTTAATCACATTCAAAATAAAAGTTTGTATTTACATAATAAGTGTGTGTACAGTCTGTATAAATATTGCGTATACATACTGTAAACAAAACATAATACAAATAAATACAAAACAAAAAAGATATAAATGTGCTTTTATTTATATATCATTTGTATTATATAAAAATATTTAATTTATAAATATGAATCTGGATTTTCTTGTGTATGTGTGTATTTATTTATATTTATACAACAGTTCTGTCTGGTTCTTAAATCTGATTGGCTGATAGTTGTGCAATATTCTGCTAGTAACAGCACTCGTCCAGCCTCTTCACCCTTCACCCTTGTGTATTAATCCTCCCACATACAGCAACAAACAGAGGACACTCTACAGTATGACTTATATTGCTGCTGTTGGACAACATAATGTACTTTTGAAGCTTTTTTTAGTCAAGAATGTCGTTGTTTAGATTGCAAATTTGCAGTTTATTTAAAAAGATAAAGCCTATTTTAAGATATTTATCATTTCTGAGAGACAGCGCATCGACGGCCATTAGCCTGTCTTTGAGCAAAGCCGGTTGACGATGTTCATTCACAAGATGACGATTGTCATTCACAAGATAAACCCTTAGAGGAGAAAAGACTCAGCATAATTTTAAACTACAGCTGAACAAATCATTATTAAACAGGTAAATGACTTGCTGATCTCTTTCTTTTTTGGAGTGCTGTATTTATACCACAGTAATATTGTAATCTCCAGGGCCCGGTTTTTCAAAAGTAATCCACTAGGATTTTAGATAAGGGATTGGATCAAATCTTGAAAATGGGTTTTCAAAAGAAAAAATGGATTACATAATCGGATTAGATTACGTAATCCAATCTTGGTTTTGATCAGGATCAAACCTTTAGTTTGGGTTTTTCCGACCTTTTTTGTATGATTTGGATCACTTTGACCCAAAAAATCTGGATTAAACTGATCCCATCAGAAGGGTGGGTTCAGCGTGGATTTCATGCCCAAAATGTAATGAGAACTTTAAAAAAGTATCAAATAATACTATATTTGGATTATGCAGTAACTTAGAAGATATTTATTCATAAGGTTTTAATTTTATTTGTCCATCCGTCAGGCTATAGTGATTAGGTAGGCTTTAACGTTTTCAGCCTTTCAGTATAGGCCTACAGCAAAGTAAAAAGAGTTTGGCCTCATAAAATAATCCCTCAAACAGCTGTCAAAATTGACCAAAAACAATACATTTTAATCTGTCATTAATTGATTGATACATATATATATATATATATATATATATATATATATATATATATATATATATATATATATATATATATATATATATATATATATATATATATATATATTCATCACAATAGAAATATTTTTCTTTTTAGAATATTTATTAGTGATGCATGCAATGATTACAGAATAAACAATCACTGATTTTTGAAATCACTTTCATTAATTGCAAAAAGAGACTGAAAGGGCAGAAGCACAGCTTCATCTGACAGAGAAACAACTGACTCTGACCAAACTGCAGCAAACCAAGGCCAGACTTGAGATCCGCCTCCTAAAGGCTATGCTCAGACAAGCTGCTCTCTCCACATCAGATGAGGAAGTCTGAAAATATTGTGGAGGTTTTGACATTGTCTTTTTTTTATTCAATACATCTATATTTGAAACTTGTACAATTCAATTCAGCTTTATTTGTATAGCGCTTTTACAATGTAGATTGTGTCAAAGCAGCTTCACATAAATGGTCATAGTAACTGGAACAGTGTGGTTCAGTAACTGGAACAGTGTGGTTCAGGTTTTAGTGTTTAAGTTCAGTTCAGTTCAGTTTAGCTCAGTTCAGTGTGATTTAATCATTACTGAGAGTTCAAACACTGAAGAGCCAATTCATCGATGCGTAGCTCTACCAATCCTGAACCATGCGAGGCAGTGGCGACAGCGGAGAGGGAAAAAAAACTTCACCTGATGGGAGTGAAGAAAAAAAACCTTGAGAGAACCAGACTCAGTTGGGCACGACCATTTGAATTTCTCCGCTGGCCAAAAGTCTTGTGCAGAACTTCATTCGTCGTGGTTTAGGCTGGAAGATGGCCTCAGCAAAGACTCGTCTGTCCCTGGAGCGTCGCTGAAATCAGACTCATGTTCTCCACTCCCCACGACCATCAGCGCAGCTGTACAGTGTTTGTGTACAGTGCAGTGTTTTGCACAGTACAGTGTTTGTGCTGTAGTTCTCAGAAGAGCGGACAGCTGGAAGAGGATGGGGTGGGGTTTTTCTTTTTTTTTTTTTTTTTTAAATGTGTGTGTTTTCATTTCAAATAAAAATAAAGTTATACTGACCCCACACTGGCTATTCTACTTGTTGCTCTTTACATATCTATAGTTCTATATTGGGATTTCCTATTCTGTTTGAGCACTGGTTTGCTAGATTTAGTGATACAGAAAAATTCCTATCCAGATCAGATTGACCCGTTCCAATGTTGCTTTGAAAAACTGGCTCAAAAAGTAAGCTAGATTACGCGATCATGGATTGCAAAAAAAGGATTACTGAATCCAGATCAATAAACCTTTGAAAAACCGGGCCCAGGCCCCAGATTGCAAAGAGGAAATACAACTAAATATCTATATATATTTTATTTGTTTATTTATTTGTTTGTTTTTCCCCACAATAATGCCTCTTGTACATCGTCTTACTGTCTTTTTGGAGAAGCCTCTGTCATTTCCAGTCAAAAAAATCTTGCTACTTATATTTAAGCAACAAATTAAAGTCAAAATTTGCCAGGGGTATGAGTAATTTTAGGCTTGACTGTATATATTATGCAAATTACCTCATTCATTTTTATTTTGGCTCAGTGCCTTTATTAATTTGGGGTCGCCACAGTGGAATGGACTGCCAATTTATCCAGCAAATGTTTTACACAGCGGATGCCCTTCCTGCTGCAACCCATCACTGGGAAACATCCATACACACACATACACTACGGACAATTTTGCTTACCGAATGCACCTACATCACATGTCTTTGGACTTGTGGGGGAAACCGGAGCACCCGAAGGAAACCCACGCGAACACTGGGAGAACAAGCAAATGCTCGAACCAGCGACTTTCTTGTTGTGAGACGAACATGCTACCCACTGCGCCATCATGCAGCCCTATTATGCAAATAAACATTTTTATTTTGAATGTGATTAATCATGATTAATCTTTTAACAGCACTGGTTTGTTTGCTTATACACTATTCAACTTCAGTCTTATTTGTTTGACTCATCTGCTGATCTGGAGTCTTTTATTGAATGTATTAAGTCATATATTGTTTGCTCTTGCTGCAGGAGCGTCAGCAGGCTCTTCAAAACTCTCTGCAGATCATATCAGCTCTTCATGATATTGTTTATTACCTGGTGAGCTTTGCACGATTGGGGAATTCCGACTCTTTGTGCAGTCGCAGCAGCACTCAGAAGCTCACGGCAGACTGGGGAGGTTTAGAGAGCATCGGTACGTGATCATCTATGTACAACACAAGCTATTTTCCTCTTCCACATATGACTGCATTTTAATTATGAGTTATACACTTGGTTTGGGGAAAATTCCATTCAAAACAACTGAAACAAATCAACAAACAGTAATAACAAACAACAAGAATGATAATAATAATAATAATAATAATAATAATATATGTGTTCTTATTTTTAGGTTAAAATAATTACTGTTGAATCCTGAATATAAACCTACGGTAGAATATGAAGTCTTTATTGTTTAATAGAGTTACTCGCGTAATTCATGTAAATCACCATGGGGTGTAGTAAAAAGGTTGTAATGCAGTGTTTTTAACATTTTGTGTGTATGTACGATGTATTTGTGTGTATTTTGCGTGAATGTACTGTACAGTGTTTGGTAATGCTGTGCTGTTTGTCTGAAGGGGCTGAGCTGTGGGACGTTCAGCGACAGATTGAGTCTCTCTGTGAGTCCAGCAGTTCAGAGAGTGTCGGGCGACTCCTGCAGTTACACAGAGACGTGCTTTTCCTGCGCTTTGATACCGCAGTCAGATACATGATCAGGTGCTGGTAAACCACAGATTTAACTCACAGCATTAGTGTTGATGTTAATAATGTAATCAAGTTTGAGAGGAGGCAGAGGGGAACGTCTTTGAAAAGACCAGATTAGATATATAATCTAGTTATTAATGCTGGTTGCTTTTTTTTTATTCATTCATTAATCCGTTTGTTTATTTATTTTTGTTTAATTTAATTTATTTATTATTTTGTAAATATTTAGCAGTGTTTTTATTTGGTAAAAAAA